>NW_018108243.1:207384-229134 GCF_000183805.2 Loa loa
AAACTAATGTACTTTTAAAGCCTTTAAAAGGAATTTTTATAAATTTATAATGCACTTTTTATAAGGAAAGAAATATATTCAAATATTGCAATGTTTAATACTTTTTGCTTAATAATTCATCTTATTTTTTCCTCTGCATACATTATTTTTGTGAAAAAAACTTCGTAACTTTACATTTTTGATTATTATTATTATTATTATTATTATTATTATTATTATTATTATTATTATTCCTACTATTATGATTAATGATTTGTTATTGTTATTATCAAATATATCACGATATCTTAACTGAAGCTCGTTTCTAGATTTTGATAATGGAATGTCGAATTTCACCTCAACTTATTAACAAATACACTTATTTGATGTTAACAAAGAATAATTCGAATTTTCATGTATAATCTGTTGTTGATTATGGAAAATCAATGACATGAATCAGAAATACGGACAATAAGATAAGAGTAGAATAGTGGATCAGTTTCCACATTACGGGAATTAGGAACAACTGCTAACAAATCCCGGAAAGAGTTATAGATATGTGCAATGGAAACTGAAACTGTAGAAATGTTTTTAAAAAAAGTTAATGTTTCGAACAAATTCCATAGTTGAATATGCCAAAGAAAGTCATTTATATGTTAACCTGTTGTGAGCAATGAAAATACATTTTATAAGCAAATGTAAAAATAATGCGAGTAAAGTTTTGTAAGAAAGGATTCATTGATGTGATGAATGATGTAATGAATTGAAAAACGAATCATTTGATAAGACAAGAATAAGAAAGCAAAATACAAGTAGCTATTGCAAAAGTTTCAAATTATATTTTCATTTTTATTTTTTCAGAAAATTCAAACTTTTCTCACTGAAATCCAGAGCAAAAGATTCGAGAAACACTACCAGTTGAGCATTATACTTTTTCGAGAACAAAGTAAATTATATACATTGCGATATTTTGGGTGGAGATGGTGAAACATCTAAAGCAATGAGGCCGAAGATGAAATATTAATTTGTCCGATCGAAATGCCTTGTGGTTTGCACAGTGCTGCCATGTATTGTAAAGTACCCAAGCTAAGAATGATTTGCTCTTAGATAATAATCCCGTTGTAGGTCACCAACCAGTTGTAGGTTACCGTTCTAGCGTTTAATAATTTATTGTTCCCTTCTTTATACCTTACTTTTGCTTATCTAATCGAACACTAAAAGCTTGTCTCTTCCATGCTTCGACAGATTTTGCTTAGGTTTTACCGCACGAACAACAAATTTACCGTCCACTTTAAAATACTTTTCAGGATTTTTTCTTTTAATGACGTAACACGATGGATTTGGAAAAAAAAAATCTTCGGAAAATCTCATTTACCATGGACAAAGATATTTAAGAGTGAAGAAATTTTTAATTTACTTTGTTAATCCATAATGATTCATTGAATCAAAATAGCTCCACTAATCCCATTTCTTATACCTTACTTTTATACGTTATGTCATTTTTATTTTCCCACACGAGTACAAACGTTTTCCATGGATGGGGAGAAATTATCAACTTTTTCCTTGCTCCTTCGCTGAAATTTCGGTTATCTATTTATAGCTTCGACTTTGCTTCTATTTAAATTCGCATAATATACATCAATTTTAACGAAGAAATATTTCCATATATTTTCTTTTGGAATATTTACAGATAACGATTATAAGAGCATGTTAGGATCTCTTGTATCATATGACATAAGAATGAGTACCTCCATGACTGCTTTTGGCCTCCCCCTCCTAATCAATCTATCACCGTTCTTTCACTTGATCAGCACACAAACTGTGTATAAAGTTTTTAAAACTTTAAGAAAGTTGTTGAGCAGTGTAAAGTTCGTACTGCGATTGATTGACTTCAAAAATTTAAATCAAAGTGCTGTCTAAGAAGCAATCAAGCAAAATGTAAATATGTTATCAAGACAATCTGATTAAAAAAATTCCACCAAATTTAAAATAGAGTTTTGGTTTGTTGAAGTTCTAAAATGCTTCCCACTTATTAAAGTCATATGTTTCATTTTGTGTTACTATGACTTCTTCAATTCGTCCATTTCCCGAAATATTTATTTCGAATATAATGAAGTCATAAAAATAAAAGGATATGTGGAAGTAAAACTAATTTAGAGAATTCAACTGATCAGCCGAGAAATGTGATTTTACTGTTGTGGTATAATAAACAAGGATGGAGAAAAATATCGAGCCTAATCTGCATAATAAACTTTGCAGGAAAGAAAGAGAACAAGGTATCACTGAAGTGATAACATAGTAGTAGTAGCAGTAGCATTTGCTACAGCTTCTGCTGATCATTGAAGATGTACAATGGTAAGTGGAATGGAAGAAAGTGTTAATTTTATGGAAACAAATAGCCTAAGAAGATAAGAAGAGTAGCTACACTATGTTTCGTTGGCCAATGGGTCAGCGGACGAAATGATCGGAGTAGGTTGCAGATAAGAAGACGAGTGGGTATGGATAGTTGTGTAAAAATAGCAGGGTGCTGCTGAAGTTGAGGCATTCCATTTCAATTCCTTCCATAAAATCCTTCACAGACAAAAAGTCCGTAATGAAGAAACAGAAGAGGGAAACAGTGGAAAGGCCTTTCCGAACTATACGATGCAGATATATGTCTGCTAAGCAGAGATGAATGTGTAGGCAACGGAGTCATGTTGCAATGTTCATCGGGATAGGCATTAGAATTTGTGTATGTATGTATGTGCGTGCATATATTGTATACGTGTATGTGTGTGTGTGTATGTGTGTGTGTGTATGTGTGTGTGTATGTGTGTGTGCTGTTTGAAGAACGCCCACGTGGACATAGAAAGAGACAAGAGCAATAGAAGAAGTCTCCGGATATCTCGAGAGCTATAGACCGAGAGAATAGTAATGAAGCACAGGATGGATCAAACAACAGCTTTATGTCGTAAACAAAAAAAAGCGAAGCATTGAACACTTTCGGCAGAAGGGGTTGAGCAACAGACTGCTGAAGAAATGTGGCGTGGGATTCATAATCTGCGCCTTCCGGAAATTAATCCATTCAATTCAGTTCTTTATTCCAACTTCAACAAACAGCTTCTCTTTTTAAACAAATACGAATGATTAGTGTTTTTTTGAAATTGTATGTTACACGCTGTAACAATGTGTGTTGCTATGAAAAGTGATAACTGATAACTGATAAAACATGCTAATAAAGGCAAGGCGACAAAACAAAAACACTGATACTGATACATATGACAAAATCTCATTTCGAATTGAATGAATAGCATGGCAACTTTCCCACACAATAATTCGATGAGGAACTTTTTGATTGAAGTCTTAAATATAGGACACTGTGGTAGTGGTTAAGAAAATTCCGAATATTTATTGAAAATTGAATAATATTCAGGAGATATTTCATAAGGATTTCATGTAAAGTTTTGTATAAATAATTTTCCTTTTAATTTCTGCAAAAAAAAAAAAAAATTAAGGTCAACATCAATGAGGACTTTGCAGTATTTTCTCAATCTCAATAAAGTTTATTAAAGACAAAGCATTTGAAGCAATGAGAGAACTTGTTAACCGTACTTCCTATCATTTCTTTTAAAAATGACCGACATTTATAAGAGTGAAGAGAAGTGACACAAACAGGGAGGTCAATCACAACAACAGAGAAGACAGCCAGTGATTCATGGGAAATCAATTGGGAACGATAGGCTAAGTTGTATAGAAGTTCGGATAATCGCATGGAATATTTGAGATGTGCCAACCATCTTACCTCAATACCTCTCCTCTATCTTGCACACATATGCATATCTTAATGTCACAGAAGTGATGCTTGAAATGACAAGTAAACTATTAGTAAAATATTCAAAGATATGACTGACACGATGTGATAAAATTCCATTCTATGCGTAAGGAATGAAAATGTTTGAATTGTGTTATCTAAAATGATGTTAGAAATGACGATAGTCTGAAATTGACTGTTTCCTGTAGGGAGGTAAAGGGATGAAGTGGTAGGGAAGATGAGTGGAGGGGTGAGTGAAGGGCGCAGTTGAGTAGCATCAGCAAACCACCGTCAGGTTCAAACAAAATTCTTCAACTATCGATTTTGTAAGTTCTCGCATTTCCTCTTTGCATTACAAGTATTTTACAACAAGTTAGTTATCCTTTACCCTCTTACTCTGGAAAAGTAAACAGCAATAAATGCTTCTAAAAGTTGATTAATCTGTAATTTTACGGATTTCATTCTGGAATATGACAACTCGAGCGGGGATTATTTTCAACATTACAAAGTATCGTTTTAATTTAAAAGAAATAGGTTCATTATAGTTAGCGTATTACTTCGTCATAGTTGTAAATGAGAAACAAAGTTAACTCCGGGATATCAACATCAGTGCTAAAACTTTTCGATTGTTAGTGGAAGTTTTCAGATTGAGTAATCGAAATGACGAAATAACAAATGGTTTTAACTGCCATTACTCAAAGCCCGTGATGACCGAAAAATGGTAGTGGTGATACATGTTCTCATTCCGAATTTCTCCATCCATGGTCATCAGTCAGATTGGACATTATCACTTTATTTGACGTACAGAAAAAATAAAAAAAAAAACCCAAGTTTTATATAGTCTGAAACGGAGTTGCCTGAAGAATCAACCGGACGTATCATCATCGAAAGTGAACCCAATGGTGCAATGTTCAAATGTTCGAAATCTTTTTGCTCAATTGATCTTTTGCTCGAGAGATCGCAAATGCAAGAATACATTCTGAATGAATGGGATGTATGTTATGTGTCTGTGGACCGATTGCATAATACATCGATCTAACTCTTTCCTTCCTGTTACTGCAGTGGTACGTACATTGCACTGCAGTTAATTACGCCCTGTTGAAACGATTTTCTCCGAACCAAATGAATGCACATGATGAATAATGACCATTCGAAATAGTTCTGTACTAAACCTAGAAAAAAAGGATTATCAGAGGCTTTGAAGATAAAGAAATTGACTGAAAGGATAAGGAGGAATAGATGTCGCGATGAAGTGTTAAAATCCCATAATAAAGAAGCAAAAGGTAAGGTTGAAGGCGATGAACTAGTTTTTCTTTTTTTTCCGGTAATGATAGTCATTTATAGCAGATTTGTTCTGTTATAAAAGAAATTCACAGCTACAACCACGATCAATATCCTATATTTAGTTGGTGATCTTATGATTACTAAGTTGTTAACTGGATCGATAGAAAATGTAATTTATTTAGGTTTTGCTTGTAAATCATTTTTAAATACTCGCATTATCTGCTCGTTGTCATTGTTTTTTTTCCTAAAAATCCTCCGTTGTAAAAAAAAAAGGGCAAAAAAGGAGAATGAATATCAATAGAATCATGAATTGTTACTTTGAAATTGGGTGAATTATTTTGAAATTGTTTCAACTGCTCCCTCAATAGTTTACTACAAGGGTTCCCTAGCATACAGATTCCGATGCAGCTTCCTTCATCAAAAATGAGAATTTTGTTGGTTTTCATAAAACGATAAATAACAGAACATGTCTGCAAATATTTTCCTTGAGTTATTTTTAAATTTTTTCTCACTTGCCAAGCTTGAAAGTGTATAAATGAACCTTCGTGTTAATCAGTGGTTGAAATTATGAAAATTACTCGAAAGTTAAAATTCTTTTTTTTCAAGGCGTTTGAAAATTCATAAACTTTACACCGTCTTCTCTGTATTCTGAAATTCTGCGACACAGTCATCCATAAAAAATTCAAAATCATGGAATAAATTTAATTCACAATAAAAGCAAAAGTTAATTTTTGCACAGTGAGCATTCATTTGTTTCTAAAACTAACTTTGTGGAAGTAGTTTCGAAAGCATTTGGCAGAGGAGTAGTTGTAGAAGATTATGTCATATAAGTTTCAATAATCAATTCAACTCTAACAAAGTCACCTGCGACAATCCCAAAATATAGCAGAAAAATTTTTGCCTTTAATTCAATGGAGGATTCTTTTAAAAATTTTTTTACTTTTCCCACACATTGCTTGAATTTCACAATATTCCAATAAAATAACAATCAATATATTCTGGCGTTGTTTCCTATATATGAATCACATTCTTAGCAAGTACAAGTAAATTGCAAACATTGTTCAGTCATTTTATTGAAATTATTGGAAATGTTATATTCATTTCAAATGCACTTTCCCGCTCTTCGTCTGGCAAAATCTTTCAATTCACGACGAATACTGGGAGAAAAATTTTCGACAGTCTGAAAAAGAAGAACAGTTTTTAATTATTTTGTAAGCAAAGTGCTAATTTGCTTTTTTTTAAAAATATTCTTTAACCCATGACTAAACACTGAGTCTATATGTTTCGCGGAAAGCTTGGCAGAGACACGTACATAATGCAATCAATGCTTTTTCGCAATACAAGCTTTCCGAAAATTTCGAAAGATTCATCCGCCAGATTTATGTTGTAGTATCGGTTTCTCAACAAGCTAACTTAACATCATCACTAATTCCTTTCATTGCTACAAAGATCCCCCTTTTGACAGCATAAATTCGAATCTACTTGCCCAAAAATTCCCAAAATAAAAAAAAAAAATAAAAATACAAAATAAAAATACAAACAAACAAACGTAATATTCTGAGAAGTTCACCTACCCCAAACCGCTCATCAGGCTCTATGTAAGCGAGAATATTCAGTGCTTTTCGTGCCTCATCCGACATTTGGCGTATATGAAGTAGCAACTGTTGCTGGCAGTGTCGGCGTTCCTTCATATATCGGTTATACGCAGTAAGCTCCTTTGTACTTAGCAATGACACGGCAAGCAGGTGAATCTACAAATATAAAAGGTCTCTGAAATCATTTGACGCCTGTTGATTTATGCATTCTAAATAATGAATTGTGATACCACTAAATGCTTGCGGAGGGCTATACTTTAAGTTTTTCATGACCCTTTCCACGTTAATCAGTTATTGAAATCGTTATTTTACTTCCTACTTTGAATCTGTAATATGCTTGTCATTCATAGCTCTTCAGTGATTTGACAGGATTCTCACCATCTCTTCGCGTAAACCCTCGGACGGAATATTTGGATCGTTCCATACTTTGGTAAAATTATCGATAATATTTTTACTTGCACCTTTTAAGAATTCCGGGAGTTCAAAAGTTTCCGAGATCTGCAAATTTCCTTGTTATACTGATTATTAGAATATTTCTATATAGATTTTTCTTATCCTAGCAATCAGTATTATAGAATATTTCTAACAATCATATTTCTAGCATATTTCTAACAATCAGTATTATAGATTAACAAACATTACAGGCACTTCATTATAAACAGCTTCATCTTCTGGAGTTGGAGAAATGTGGTCGCTAGCTGAATTATATTCATAATGACTGTTGTACCTTGCTGGACTTACTGAAATAATTACATTCTGTTGGATTTCATATTCCTATGTTGAAAAGCTTTTACTAAAACGAACAACAATGTTAAAGACAGCGAAGTGGAGATTTACTTTCCAGTGCCGTTTTTGAACTGATGATATCATCATCGCTAAATTAGTTTACTTAGCAAATCTTCAGCATAATACGTCTTTTGAGATATACTTCTTTTTTCATGTGTCCTTGATGATACCGTACTTGGGTTCAACCCTTGAAAAGATATAGCATATCGTGCAGTCAAATGTGTCGGATGTCGCTGAACACCATCGAATATGAAATTTGGTTTTACCATTAAAGGATCGAGTTTTGTCGGATGTTCGCCCTCTGAGTTCCGTGTTGTACACTACTGGAGTTGTTCAGTTGTTGAAATTTGTATCGATATCAACGATATCAGACAATTATGGTGAGTAATGAAATCCTTCCATTTTCACGGAAAATTATAAAGTAGGAGCCGAAGGGCAAAGAAAAGGAATCGATGGAAATTAATTCAGTCGTAGCATGTTTCCTTAAGAAGTTTGCATTGCTGATCAAATCTGATATACGATCCACCGTTTCATTCCGATAATTATGCGATAGAACAGACGGAATGCGGTGAAGGACAAATGTGCATGCTTTCTTGTTCTCTAATAACAGTACCAAAATTAACCTGCATGGCGATATTTTGTAGGAAAAATATTAACGACTGTAAGGATAACATCAGTAGCAATTTGTTCCGCAACGCAGCTTTTTCCGGATTTGTAATTTTCCCTGTGCAATCACATTATTATCTCTTTACCAAGCATGAACAGTTTAAAAATGAGAACTTCAGAGTTTCCGGGAAAATGATTTTCTCGCTCAAAACTGAAGGGATAGCATTTCTGGAATAGCTCAAACTTTCCTCAACCTTTCTGGGCCTCTTATTAATAAGCAAAAAGAAGCGTTTTGCTTTAAGTTGCATTTCAAGGCTTACCAGATACTTCGCAATTTTTCCCTTGCAAAATCTGGCATCTGATTATATTCGGGGGGTAATCGGCACGGACGTGGCACCTGAAAGTTAGCCAACGAAACTAATGAAATCATGCAAAAAATAAGTGAAAACACACATTCTGACCAGCTTTGATTATGGATCGCTCAAATATAGTTTTAAAAATGTCATTGGGAAAATCCAATTTCTGATGTTTCATTGAATAAGATCAGAAAAGGAACCAAAAAGTTATAAAGAAATTAAAAAAAAAAAAAAAAAAAACTAACACTTGCCGCTATACATTGATGTAATATTCCAAATGCAGGACAATGCAAAAAGTACAGAAATACCCACATCTAAACAGTAAGTTTTCCCTGAATATCCAAATTTGATATTATAATTACTGGATTTCATAAGGAGAGATAATGTATTCCAAACTATCAAGTCTTTATTCACCAGCTGGTTGCATCTCCCAATATTAATCCTTCACTTCTATCACAACAATAATTAACTTCCCTCTATCAGATTAGCTGGTAAAGCACTGTGGTTTAATATCCATTAATCATTTTAATTCTTAATCTGATTAACTAAAGTGTACTTTTCGGATTCCCAAGAAGGAAAAATATCTCGACAAGAAAACAAAATATGACTCGAATATTCTACTGGGAAATTTCTTCCAACTGGAACTGCCAAGATCTAGCAAAGGCAATGAGCCCCTACTTACTACTACAGAAAAAGTCAAGGTGACTATTTCTCCAAAATCCAGTTCTTTCATGCAAAATAAGGATGTGTAGCAGATGAAACGACATAATAACATCGTTTCTTACCCATTAACTTGCGAGTGGAAGAAAGTATCCACTTGTCCTATTGAGTTTAAAATAATTTCTTCAAAATTCCTGAAAGCAATTATCAATACTGCACCAATAGAAACCCGTCTCCTAATCCAGAGTGAGTTATTTTGATTACTTGTCAATTATCATGTCCTTTCGTTTTCATTTTTTTTTTCACCCACAACAAGGAATTTCTTGAATCTAATCCGCAGTACCGTAAACGATCAGAGCAATTTTTTTTTTCAATTGCCGGTTGGTCATGATGCTCTACTTTAGTTAGCAACCAGTGTAGCAGCAAAGACAATTTTATTAGCTTACCCACGAAAAAGCGATCAGATAAATATTTCTTGGTTTTAATAAAGATGAAGTTTTTGAAACAATTATTTATTTCTTATTATCATCATGACTGTCATCGTCACTATCACCATGATTCTCATCTTCATTAATATCATTATTACCACTGTCTTCGTCATCACGATTAGCATCATCATGCTTAACATTGTCGTCGCCCTCATCATGGTTAACATCATTGTCTCCATCGTTGTCCCCGTCATCATAATTAACATTATTGTCATTGTCATCGGAATTAGCATCACTGTTTTGACCATAAAGACTGAACCCATCACTATCACCGTTGTCATAGAATCCTTCTTCATTGTAATTAACATCTTTGAACTCTCCTCCTTTATTAAATCTGCAGTGAAAATATAGAAGTAAAAACCAAAATTAACACCATGAAACTACTTCTATTGCCGAATTGGTCTTACTTATTAAATTTGCCTGCCTTCTCGTTGCCATCATAATTGTGAAATGCACGAACCTGACGTGCATAGACATGTTTTCGTGCTGTAAAAAAAAAAGTTTTATTTAGCTATGTGAATTATTCATAACAGTGCGAAACCAAGCAAATTTTACCTGAAATATTGAACTCCTTTGTTTCACTGGTCGGATAGCCACATTTTGGGCACGGCAAATCTTTAATATCTCTACCATATTTAAAACCCTTGCGGCGAACATGTTCATCACAGCAACAAATCTTGCAGCGCAAACATGTATATAGGCCAAAACGATTGCATGACATGCCTAAAAAGCGTCTGTTTAACCAGCACTTGCAAAAATTATCTTTCAAATGTTTCTACTTTTCCGCTCTGAAAATTTTGTGCAAATAATAATCGTCAAATCCGTCAAATCATCTGGTGATTCCATTATCATAATACGACTTTAGGAAGTTCTGTACACTAACATTTGGGATTTTCACTGTCAATATGTTGACAGCTCGCTTGGTGTTCAAATTGATCATCTTCACACAAAAAATTTTGACAAAAAGCACACTGATATATCCGTCCACCTTAAACTTATCAAATCTGAAGAACAAAATGAAAAAGCTAAGAAAATTGAAACATCAAGCATAAGTTCCGTTGCATCTCACTGCATCCGTCCTTTCTCTCTGATTCTCATTCTGAAACAGTATCAGGAATATCATCTATGATAATAGGAAATAATAACCGTGTTCCCATACGTTTCGTTTGCACTCCATACACTGAGCACCACGCAATGGACACTTACACGGATGTGTTGTAAGACATTTTTTTACTATGGCAAATGAATGCTTCACAAAAATCACATATTGCACTCACCATTTGCAAACCTAAACATTAGATGTGCTTTTACAAATGTTTGTATATGACGTTACCTAATATGGGTCATCTAATTTACTTGTTCCTTTTACTACTAAATTAACCCAATACAAATACCTGAATTCATTTTACTTCACATTTTACTGTTTTCAAAATTCTTGCTGTAATCAGCTAACGATGATAACATAAGGAATTTGGTGATCTTAACGGGATCTCCACAAAAATGTCACCCAGTAACTCAACTGGCGAACTTGTGGAAGAGGTACGGGTCATTCCGACTGCCTGAGATTATCTGATTATATTTGGCATGTATCCGAATCAGTGCTGCTGCGAATGTCACATCTGATTCGGTAAGATTTAGTGAGATTTCATAAACTTTTCAGTGATCCTAGCATACTGTAGTAGACAGTGTTTTGATGTTCTAAGTCTAAAATGACCCTTCACGCCAACTACCGCAGATACAAATACATTACAGCAAGCTGCCCTAACAATACTACCGAGAACAATTTAAACAAAAAAACCAAAAGCAAACCGACTGTACATTTCCCGCTATGTTTGACAACACAATCCCCCCCTTTCATGAAACATTTCTGTTTACCGCAGGCCGCACACATTGGTGCTTTATTTAATGAATTACAAAAATAACAAAACGCTCGAATCTTCTGTTTCCGGAAGCATTTATCGCATTGCTGAAATGTTGTGCAATTTAAACTATTAAGGCGTAAAACAGAGATAGGAAAAAGTTAATTCGTGATCCAATATCATTCAATTGGAATCCTTGCGTTTCAAACAGAAGCACAGGTTCATAGCAGCTAATACAGAAACAAACCAAATAGCATTTCAAAAAAAAGTTTGCCGAAATGTCGCAACCACAACACGCTATTTGATTAGAATTCGCTGCGTATACAACCTATCAAATGAAGTTGACAGAAGACAAAGATATGAAACAAACTTCGACACTTTTTTTCTAATTGCGAACTATTTACACAACTACGGCCCAGTCTTCAATAAAGCTTAACTGACAAAAAGACGGAAAGTAGTAATAGAATGAGGACATGCCATCAGTCCATTGCATGAATCACGTGTAATATCATTTGCAATACTATCTCGGATCTTCTTTTGAATCTCCCGTTGCTTTTCAGCCTTCTTCTGTACACCTGATTTCTTTTTCGGCATACCGTTGTGGATGCTAAAGGGGAAATAGCAAAACAATAAAGAAACCAGAGCGATTCACTCTATGTCGACAAACGACCACACCGCTCGGAACGTATGCAAGCTGGGAAATGTGGCAATAGTTCTTATCCCAGCAATTAAATACTCTAAAATTTAAAATTCAGACTTGCTTATATGAAGACGACCGCACCCGAATCCCCAAAATATCCGCAATACGAGCAAATAGAACCCCGTCGACAAATGGAGTAAAATCTCCTTCTCTAAATTTTCAGAAATTCGTCTTATAAGTTAAAGGTTCAGAAGTGAGCAAAAATATAATTAAGCTTTATTCTGCAAGTGCGACAAAACAAAAAATAAAACAGTCACTCGCGCTGAAATAGTTCGTAGTAAGCTTACTTAAAGTGATTTTAATCACATCAGATTTTAGCCAAAAACAACCGAAAAAAGACAAAATTACAGCTACAAGAAGTTAACTAGTGCAAAAGTTGTGTTGCACTCCAAATTGTTTCCTTTATTCCAGAATTCTGATTGTTTCAATTGCGGAATTCTGCGAGTTCAAATTCTTTGATATGAAGAACCTAAATCAAATCACTCACGAATGCAATTTACGTTAGAGCACCTCAACATATTTCATACAATATTCTTTTCAGTTGAGAACAACAGCAAAGCATTTACTGATGATCATTAAGCGATATCACATTAGCAGGCAGTGAATGGCAATACGGTGGTAGTAACTGCAAAGTGATACTTATGACAAGATCTTTTATAATATCAAATACTGTAAGTACAGCGAGTTATTAAAAGTTGATTAATCCGATATATTGAAAATATGATCAGTCACGTCTTGACAACTACAAAAAATTTTGACTGGAAGTTATTTATAGCAACAACTAAAAGATGGAATTCTGCAACTGATGAAGAAAATCACTGAGACTTTCAAGTGTAATACAAGTCTGACCAAACTGAGTACTTGAGGCAATCACTTGTGCGCCCAGATAAGCTGCATTGTACCTCCACGGTGAAAGATGGACCTGAAATATAAAAAGATAAAAAATCTATGAAATTAGAAGAAAACTTATTAGTGATATGGTTTAAATTCGATAGTAAAGGAAATGGTAAACAGAGTAAACCGCAAAATAATGCATGAAAAGCTGCTATGTTGCAACGAAGACAATGAAGGAAAAACTGATCTGAATTCAGTAGTGGAAGTTTCATGCACACGTAGAACGTCACCTTAATTACAGTGCAGAAAAAATGCAGACATTGTGCATGATCAATCAATATTCTTCAGTGGAGAACTCAGAGGTAAGATATTACAGAGTATTAACTGCGACCGGTTTCGATCTTGTGGAAGATTACAAGACAGATTACAAGTAATATTCAGAAGTTCTCACATTGCTACCAAAGTGTAAAAGCAATACTTGGGTGTGTATAATCGGTGCCACAAGTGATGCCACTTCTATTTCCAATCTTTCGGCTAAACCAGGAAGTAAAGAGACCCCACCAGCCAGATATATATTCCTGAAAAATGAAGTGCAAATCACGTAATGGAAATGTCAGAGTTAAGTACCAGCAGTTTCAAATTAATATGCATCAGGAATAAGAAGGGATGTTCCGAGAACAAGAATGAGAACCTGAACAAAGTTTTCCTACTATCAATAGGCGATGACTGTACGGCTTCAAATACTAGCTGATGGAGAGCTTTCGTATCAAGACCCCACCTTTTCGGTTTGAATAAACCCTCAGTTGTAGTGAAGCGAGCAGAATTTATCTGAAATGAAGCTTCATTTTGCATAAAAGATGAAAATATTTCAATTAATGGCCAGTTACAAGTCAAACAAATACAATGATGACATACCTTGAACGAATGTATCATTTCACTGGTTGGTTCAAATTCTTCAATCGAAACGACCGCATCTATATCGCAACTATTATTCGCACATTTTTTAACTTCTTCCTCATAATCAGTAGCAACAAAACATGCCTTAAACATAAAATCATCCAAATACTTATGCTAGTAAATATTTCCATAATTAAGTACTTATGGAATTAAGAAAAACAAGGAATAAATATACCTGCTCCATAACAAAACGCGAAATGAGCATTTCAACTGACGATTGGAAAGTGTAACCGCCAGAGCATGATTCCATAAGTTTTGCTTGTAAAGCATTAATAATTTGAGTCGCACCACACGGCAATGATACGATCGCACTATCGACAACATAACCTTCAAATATGCACGACTTCACCAATAATCTCGATAAGTATGTTGTTCATTGGTTCTGCTATTACGTCTTCGTCTTGTACAAAAATGATATCAGTAAAGATGCGTACCATTCAATGAATGGTAAAATTATTTATGTCTTTCAAGTTTGCAGTCTCCACACCCACATGTTCATGTGGGTGTGGAGACTGCAAACTTGAAAAGGAGGTACTAATTACTATAGGTAATACGCCACTTTTTTTTACTTTAGATTTTGACGAATTTTTTTTGACGATTAACTGCTGGTGTTCCCTTTATTTAAGTACCGTTCCCGCCAAATATGTCACCCGTTTATAGAATAATCCAGCGTCAAGGAGGTACTAATTACTGGATGAGACATAATTTCATTCCATGGAATTAGAAAGTAATAGGCAACAGAGTCAAAGAATAATATGATTCTGTCTCAAAAAACAAAATTCTTAAGATCAGAACATACCGTCAATGACTGGCACAATATTGACACAATCGCCGATATCAACGACGACACCAGTAGCTACGTCGTAGGCATATAATACGAGGCTCGGCTGACGTGATACTGCTGTACCCTTGAACAAAACGTATTTTACGACGTTTAAAAGTACTAAAAATGGAACTTTTCTACCGAAATTGATCTAGAGAAGTACAAAGAAAAGTTCAGAAAAACACCGCGGAAAATAAATAATGAATAGAGAACTTAAAGCATTTGACAAACCTGGAAGTACATTTCTTCCAAAACAATTTTTAGTAAATCCGCAATAAGAGCAGTAGGAATATTCTGCGGGATTGAGAGCAAAACCTTCAAAAGTTATATTTCATTAAATGTTCGTTGACCACAATGACAAGGTTAATAACAATAAGAATAATAAGTGTACATAAACCAGACAAGATGTACATTTGCTTCTATACTGAATTGCTAACATTTGTGACAATTCATTTTTTTCATTGCACCTTCTTTCATTTGGTGCTAAGGAAAAGATGCCATTACCCGATACTTGGTCGGATCGATCTTCAGATCATCGACACATTTCTGCAAACAAGCTTTCAAAGCTGGTCGGTGAAATACATACTGATCCAATGAAATATCCGATGTGCGTAGTGGCCTTATCAGTCTACCCTTGCGACGATTCTAAAAATTTATTATTCTGTTTGAATTGCATAGAAATCCTGAAGCTACAGAATGTACAAGCGCATCACAACTTAGAATTTTATTTTATAAATCTGATATCAATGATAATATGCGTAGTACACACTATTCGGAACCGACTGTCGTAAAGCGTCGTACAGTGCTTCATTTCACATAAAAGAATGAAATCATGTCAAACCCAAAAAATTTAGAAAAATAACAAGACCTCAGGTAGCAATGCATCACCACCAACAATGAATTTACCATCATCTTTAACAAGAACCACTGTTGGAAAAAACGATTGTGGTAGCGAAGGTTCCATTGTCAATACACCAGCTCTCATTGAGCACGATCCGAGCTCAATAATAGCAACTTTCTGTAACATAAAAGCATGGTGCATAAAGTGTAGGAAAAAAATAGGAAGTTCCTTCATCAAAGTATTTAACATGATTTACAGAACTGAACAGACAAAAGAAAGACGAGGAGAAACTAACATTCAATTAGGGAATACTGATAAAATGATGAATTTCCAAAACGAAATGCAAGAATACTTGAAGTTATTCCCTGATATTTCCTGATCTAATATTCAATATTTGAGCTTCTCCTTCACATGAAATAAGAAGCAAAGGATAACTAAAAGAGAGTTAGAAGACTAATACAAAGTTGCAGTTCTCGATCCCCTTTCCTCTATCAACAAAGAAGTGAAATTTCAAGTTCATCCATATGTCTTGTGCGGATACCAATTCAAAGCCCTAAGATATTTAAAAGACCACAGATACGAACTGAGACTTTTGATGATATGATTAAGTGATGAAGGGAAAAAGATGACAAGGCAAATGTATAAAATAAAAAGATAGAAAAATCAAGGAAGTGAAAATAAAAAAAAAATAGAGAGATAATAAAATGTCCTTCGATTCAGGGTCACAGTCGTCCATTTTCTACAGCACATATTATTTGCATGAATAACAATCTCTGTAATATTTTCATGAATAATAACCTCGGTGATATGAGGCAGTGGAGGATAAACAGGATTAACAAATGTATCAAGATACGATGAAGCCGCATGACTGTTCATAGCCTTCCTCCATTTATCAAATACATTGGCTCCTGGTGGAATCCTAAAGAGAACCATGTACAATGAGCAATGACCATCAACTTCTAAAACATGGCACAATCGAAGTGGTGAGGAGGAAATCTACATTTCATTAACACAAAATAATTATTACCTGAAAAATGGAGTAATTTTTTCCTGAAAATGAAATAACAGAGGAATCCTCCAAAGAGAATAAGAAAATGATGCACATACATGTATTTTGTCATAAACTTAATATAATTCACCACTTATAAACGATATACTCCATCCGTGGACAATATTAACAGCAAGGACAAAGTCCTAACAGTTTGTAAAACACAAGCCTTAGAATCAACTGTAATCAATAAGTAGATTGATATGAAACTGACCTCAACACCATTCTAATATGACTCTTTCCGCCGTGTATATAAAGCGCATTTTCATCCCTGTTGGCATCTACTTCACAGCCGGAAAGCAGCACTTCTCCGACCGGTGTATCATCTGCGAAATGTGACTGAAAATTAAAAGGATGAAGTATTCATTATTATTCAGTCCTATCAATTAACAGGAACTCTGATGTAGGATACTCTTGATTTGAGAAATATCCCCTCCTTCCTTGCCGCAGAGCACTTGGAAGAATTGTTCTTTCGTGACAGTGTACACATTCCCACTGATGAACTACCCATAACAAGGACGGAACTAAACCTAAAAAGGTTACAAATTATGAGAATTATTTTCCGGTGCTGAAATGCATTTCTACGCGGACTTAATAGAAATCCTAATAAACAACACAGATTACACCTCAAAAAGGTTTCACTTCAAACCAGCACTTCAGTATATGCCTTTCAGGTTTTGTATGTTGAAAAAAATAACTCACAGCAAACCACTGCAAGCGTCCATCTCTAGTCCGAAAATATTTTTGCACCCAATTTCTTTGCAATTCGGCGTATATACTCTCGTCATCCACGGGAACTTCGAGATGCCCTTCCATATTAGTGAAACGGTTAAGTTTTGATTCCTTGCGTGGCTCATAACTGACCTGTAATTTCGCTAAATTTAACAAAATTTCACCAATTTATGAGTGAGATGAAATGCAGTTTAATTCGAGATCTGATATATAAAAAATGCGCAATTCTAGTTCATTATTTCTAATTATAGAACAGTTGTAAATGAATTTTTAATTTAAAAAAGTTAAAGTTTCATCAACACTTGACTGGAAAACTTTCTGACAGTTAATTTTCTAGGGTAAAAAAAGATTGAAACACCGTGCAGCTCAATGAAGCTTGAAACTTTTTGAACTCATGATAATCCTTGCTCAGCATGACTGGTTTTAATTCCAGAAATTTTATTTCCTTAAAATCTTCGATTCATTATAAATGTGATCATACGAAAGCTCCAAAACTTTAAACTTCACCTCGTATAGCTTGTTTAAGAGAAGTGTTGGATCCCAATTACTGGTTGCTATGCTTTCGTTACTGACATACTTCTCCACTGAATCCTTACTTGTGCATAATTCTGGTGAAGTATGCTCAACTGCTGGCATTATTTTGTAAGTGGCTGAAGTCGACACTTCAATATTCGGTGTATTATTATCAGCTGGGGAAGTCTTTAATGATTTACACCCTGTTCCGCAGTTATCAGTTAATTGATAGCTGATTCCCACACTTTCAACAACTCTCGTTTTTTTGTCGGAACTATTGGTGGAAAAAATGCGTCCAGTGCTGTTTTTCTCACAGTTTTTTGATGACCTCAAATTCTCTTGATTTCCGACTGATATAAACTGCTGGGAGCCTATGGAGATCTTCGTACTAGATTTATTATGCTCCTCATTCGATGAATTCAGCTCCAATTTCGAACTGGCTCGAAAATCGGAATCAACTCGATGCAATAGAGCATTAGAATCAATTTTAGATTCTTCTGGCACAACCAATAGATCTTTTTCGAAAACAGGCCGTGATATCAAGGATGACGCAGGCCCTTCTTCCCTCTTACAGGCACCATACTGAGGATGATAAAAAAGAAATGCTGCAGTAAATACAGAGCCTTTAGTGGCTGCTTGGAATTTGGCACGATCACTGCCAAGGCCAGTATCCACCTGTTGCTCAGTGAACGTCTGTAGTGGAGTTACAACAGCAACCTTTTCAACAACTGATACTGTTGACTCTTTGGTTCTGCAGTATCTGAAACTGTTGATCTTTAAAGTAAATTAAGACCGATGGGATGGTTCCTAACTGCTTGGTACTCGAACTTTTCTTGAATCACGTAAATAATAAGTGCTAACTGCTCCATATATGAGGATTGTTATTGCATATCCTGAAAGGTTATTTGAACGTCTGGACTAACATGTGAGCTATTGAAACAGGAACAAAAAGAGGAAGTAAAGGAATAAAAGAATGGACGATATATTACTGTTGAGGAGTCAAAAAAAGTATGAATGCATACTCAAACACAAGCTAGTTTAAATTCAATAAACTGCTTACTAGCTAAGTATAACTTCCAAAAAATGGCTCGTTGGATAGAAATTCATAGGCGGTCTGGATAAAGTGAAAAAAAATTACCGGGATCGAGAAGCACTGCTTACAAGTATTCCACAATAACAGCAAAAGTGTATTAGTAAGCATTAATATTTTCTTTTTCGACATTATATAAACTTTAAACTGACACCATATTTGGATTCATTGCTTGTTTTACATTTCTCTCTAACATATGACGTGTAAGAATGTCTGAGATTTTTTCTGATGTCACAAAAAGAAAATTTCAAGCATCCTTTGACATCACATGTCTGGGAGAAATGTACAGCGAAAAAACTTAAAAACTCGTATTTAAAGACAAATATGTCCCAAATGCATGGGAAAAAACTGTCAATAACTAGTCTATATGCATCCTAAGAGCACGTAATAGAAGAAAATGTAAATAAATGAGTTTTCTTGGTAAAATGAGAAATTTGCGGTGCCCTCAGAGGCAACCCAATTTTATAAGCACATTTCACAGTTGCGACTAGTCTACCGATTGTCTCACGCTTATTTTATCGACCTCTGTTCATCCATATGTTACTCAGCAACGCACTAAAAATGTTCATGTTATTGAGAAATGTAACAAAATCTTTCTTCGACAGTTTAGCGGAAAAAGAATCATAACTCAAATAAATTGACACATTTGTTTTTTATTTTATAACATTCATTATGTTGGATGCTTTATCAAAAGCAACAAGTTAATAGTAATTTATGATTTTTAACAAGGAAGATGATGGGCCACTTGATTATGGAGAGCTGACCATGCATACATTAATGCATGGGGTGAATGTTTTTTCTTTTTTAAAGAGAAAAGAAAGGTAAGGGGAAGGAAACGTTTTTTTTTTTCCCCCCCCCCCCCCCCTCCCCCCTCGCTAAAGATTTGGATTCAATGACTTTAATTGAATAATACGGCGAATAGCAACAAGAAGTAGTTCCATGTAAAAAGTGCATCAGAGAGTAGAAGTGGAAGGATGTGGGAAAGAACAATTGGTATCAATTATAACGGGAGAGAACGGGAGCTGTATGCCGGAGGAAATTCTGGACAAAATCCAAGTTTGTGTAGCAGTGGCATTTTTTATTCGCTTGGTACAATTTTTTAGAGTATAGCTGCACTATATAAGACGATTACGTTATCAAAAATGTATTTAATACAGCTGAGTTGAATTTTGACAACTGAAGTCATTTAACTACCTAATAGTCACGAGCGGTCGATGAAAATTTTGGCAGTCTCTTGCAATCACAGTAATTAGCGACACAGTTGATTTCACTTTGCTTTCCTTTTAAAAGTTATTTCTGCGATTTAAAAAGTGAGATATAAAAAGAAACTGCAAGAAATAAGCATTTCAAAGAGGCTTTCTGTTCCTATTTTAAAAGAGAGCTAAACATGTGAAATGAAGATCAGTGATCATATTTTAATGAAAGCATGTAAAGGTTTTTTTGAAATAGATGGATCGGTGAGATTTACTGCTCGACAGCTCAATTAAACCAAGAGTAGAATTTATAGAGGTAGAAAGCACTGTGAAATGATAATAAATGATAACTGGTAACCCAACACCGGAAGACGATGACACTTAACAAGCACAACAAAAAGCCAGTGACACCAACATGTCACAGTTTTGCATTTACCAGAAATCAATGCTTTTTCATTGTCCAAGTACATCTTATACCGCTACTTATTTATTAACAAATATTTAATTGCTTTAAATATGTTCAGTTGCGGGAATGTTCTAAACTATTTCCAAATGCATGGTTTCTCTCACCTGTCTCTAAATGTAAGACTGTGTAACAGCGTCAAAGTTAACTGGCTTCACTCGTTACTGAAAGAGATGCCAGATCAATTTCTCTGTGTCGAATTAGGATTTCCATTACGGAAACCATCGTCTAGATGAGGTTGTTAATCTAATTTGCTGATTTAGTGCTTCCTTTAGTAGTAGAATACATATTCATTGCATAGTATTTCACTTCAAATAGCTCCATTTTAATATGAAAGGACCAGAAAAGACAGCTTATACTCAATATCTGAATTTGTTCTAAACATATAAAATTCATCAATTAACATTTTTCTCTCCGTGTTCATTAAACGATTATTCATCTTCGAATCAAAACGATAAAATGTAAGAAATAACAAAGCGACGAAAATTTTCAATTATAATAAAGTTTTCAAGATTGGCTATCGGTAAGTTAAAGTCAGCAATGAATAGTAAGGACGTGCGACTAATTCATGAACACGTTGTTGAGCTTCTGACATACATATAAGAAGTAGGTAATGTTCATAGCATGGATGAGCTTCGAAATGGGTAAGCAGGCGAGATAATAATTATGGGGAATATTTCTAAACTAGCATGGCTGCACTATTCATCATCGTTCATCATGAGATGGATGAGAGGAATGTCTACGGGTAACATCACAAAGGTTGAAATCAATAAATTACAATTTGAAGATGTAGGATAGATGACGGAATGATGAGCGTTGTCAAGCGTTAATCAATTTTAAAGTTATCTAAAAATCGCATCGTATTGTCACCAGCATTGCCTCCTCCACTCCAGTCCTCAGCTCACCGACATCTACACTCATCTCTCTGAACGCGTTATTTACTACTGCTAACTGCACTATAACTAACCATCATGGATCAATAACTGGCGGTTTGCACGCGTTGGAGCTATACGATACTGAATGATTCCTTACCTCTTACCAATACTACTATTAATCAACAGATACTACTACTACTACTACTACTACTACTACTACTACTACTACTACTACTACTACTACTACTACTACTACTACTACTACTACTACTACTACT
>NW_018108243.1:229154-238854 GCF_000183805.2 Loa loa
CTCTCTCTCTCTCTCTCTCTCTCTCTCTCTTCCCATTCCTTCCTTACCTCATTACTATAATATTCATACAAGACGCCAGATGGAACCCTCAGGAACATTACATTACTTAGTCCTAACCGAATGTCAGCAACTTAATGCGATATCCTGAATGTTTAATACTACTAATCAAGTTTGTCTAGTCAACTGGATAGTTCAGTAGTTCTCTACATAATCACACATTGTTTTTTGTTGAGGATTCTTGAAAAAGCACACGTCCAAGCTGTTTTGCTTCAAATCTAACTCTTTGCTTAGTCTCTTTCTTTTTCTGGAGGTCATATAGCTCTTGTGTAAATGCATCGACGAAGTAATGTTGTGAATGTGATCGCAGTTTTTTACCGTCGTTTCTCAGAAAAAACATTCTTTGGAATTCATACTGTTTGGTACTTTATTTTTTTACCAAATTTATATTGGAGGATCCTGACATATGTCTGTTTCTTGCCCCACTATGACGTGACTGTTGACTTCCAGAATAAAGCGGTCTGCCTTCTAATTGGCCTGTATGTGTTAGAAATCGTTCATTAATTCTATCCTAATGTGGCTGCCAAACTTAAGTCATCGAATTCTGAATTTGAAAAACAAGCTGAGATAACTGTGATTCACAAATGCCCGAGTTGTTTCGTTTATCTGTTACTAACCAGTGATCATGAAATCATATTCGAGAATAGGGAGATATCGAATTCCAGTTCTGGTTTTCAAACAATTCTGGAAATAATTCCAGCTGTACACTGACTAGTAGATTGATCGCATTTGCTCGCAGAGCAAACTATAAATGCATAGTTTGCTGGATCTATGAACAAATGGAGAAATCAGGCAGCGAAACGATCATTCAACGAAGTGATCATTCAAATTTTTAGTAGCGAAAGAAATCTGAGATCTCAAAAAAGAACGTTTGAAAATAAAACTATACAAATGAAGGGAAAAAACACCAAATTAATGAAAACAGTAGAACAAACCAATCAAAGAATTATAACTAGTGACAAGAAAATTCTATGATTGAATATTAAAGGCCCTTTGTAAGGGACAGGTGAGAGAAGGAAGTTTTGTCGGAAACACTGTCATGTATTGCTGAAGGGAAATTTTCCTGATGATGGATATATGACAGGTTTTCTCTATGATAATCGTGAAGTGTGTCTTCCGCATGCTTTTTGTCTTCTACACTTTGATCAGATTCATTTCAAGTGTCTTATTATTGAAATTTCTCCTTATATCATTATATATACCATTGCAATAACATATTATACTCAGGAAATTCTTGACTGTTTCAGAAAAAAGAGTTGGAACTCAGGGAACCCTATTTTACTTTATTCATCGGACTTCTGTACAGAAGAAGCCCTGAAACCAGTTCAATTGCAGTCTACTAGCACGTATCACCATGTTTCGACTCTCACAAGTACTAGCAAATAGGTCTGAAAATAGGCTTACGAATTGTTGAGTTGGGTGTTAAGTGATATCCAGTATTCACTGTAGCATTTTTTTCAATGTTGGAGTGACTGAACTCAAGTGTCTTGCAACAGGCAGTTTATTCGTGCGTACCATAATGGCAACTTTGTGAATCGAATATTTCGTGGAAACAAAATGCCTTCTGGGATCATCAGTGATCCGAATTGGCTGGATTTCGTTGAATAGCATGTATCACCATGTATCGACCGATCGACAAGTGCAAGAAAGATATGCGACTAAATAACTATTCGTTTCTAGGGTGGAATCCTATTAATTAAAATGGCTACATAAATGAATTTGAAGATCTGGAGAGATCGATCAAAATGAAATGAACATAATCAAATCAAATCTTAAATTGAATGTAAAAATCTGGCGGGCAAGCCGGAATAGCTGCTACTCATCAGTTTTGCTACCAATAAATACATCAGATGTTCACAGTGATCTTCCACAACATTTAATCCGTTTGCATACTGCTTTAAGTTTAACAACACTTGAAAGGGATTGATGCACATTAGTAATTTCCATATTCTAAATTTGAATTTTCACCATTTCATCATCAAATAGTTTCTTTATCATTTCCGGAAAACGAGGCATCCAGAATGATGAATTTCTTTAGGCTACGCAGAATGACACTTTGTAAGCTTCAATGTTTAGCTTCAACATTATAAAAATAGGAGCTTTTGACCGGATGATATTAATACTCTCAAATAATTTACTCAAAACAGCCAGCATGGGACCAATCAGATATTCTCCTTCTAAGTAGGGATCACTTCTGAATGCGGTAGCTGCCAGACTGTCGAAACCAGTCGAACTTGTTTAAACAAACTGGTTTAGTACGGACGGAATCTTGTAGCGTCAAAACAAGATTTTTGGGGTAACACAGTATACTTCTCACTATTGGCATTTTTAAGGATTTGTCCATACATTAATTGTGGCTAATTGTTCTCATATTCTATTAACAAATTAACTTTTTGCACATAACCTTATATTAATAACATAACTAATTATATTTGTAGAATATACAGCTGGTTAATAAGTAATCAGGAAATAGAATCAAAAATAACAAACCTTCTTTGTGTAGAAGATCTTGCAGTAACAGATTGTATCACGTAGTATTCATTTTCATCATTTTTATGCGAAGATTTGTTGAAATTTTCTTTGGGCACTGGCATATCATTTTGGCGTGGTATGTTCGAATGAATCTTGGAAGTAGTAAGCAAAGGTTTCTGTTGTACTATTGGTTCATTCGATTTAGGAGCGAAATTGTCAGGAATAGGTTGATATGCTTTCATGGCAAGATCTTTTATTTCAGAACTTGATACACCTTTTGATTCTGTGAGCTTATTAGCCCATTCTACCTTTTTGGTATAAGCCAAAAAGTGATCACGCTTATTGAACGCCAGTGCTGGAACAGAAACCAGTTTTTCGATTTTTGCTGAACTCGCATTAGTTACCATGTTCTCCTCCTAAATTTTATATTTGCTAAAATTTGCGGGATCGAGAGTGATAACATATAAGGTGTGAAAGCCGTAAAATCACTTCACTTCATTTTCCATATTCCATTTATTAGTTCTACTCATTCTTCGAATCATTGTTGAAATAGGCTCCTGACTGTACAATTCCTCTTGATTTATTGTTGGTTCATCTAGATTTGCATACACATTCAAGCCAAGCGCTAAAATATTCAAGAAATATGAACAAAAAGCAATATTGCCCGGCTAAGATACTCCATAATAAAATAATGCAACAGTCAAAAAATTTCACTATCGTTAGGTGCGAAATATGGAATTTGATAATGAAAAGTGCGCGAAGTGCGATTATTCATGGTAGAATAATGGATATTCATTCATGTGAAGATAATTCTACTTTTCTTTATATGTGTCCTTGGTGACCGAGGAAAATTTTGCTCATCATTTCATTCATTTTAATCATAAAACAGAATGACCGCTTGTTGAAAAGGACTTGAGATGGACTAACTTTACCTGTCAATTTCGATAGTTTTTAAGATAACATTGAAAGCTTCAATTTTAACTTAAGGTACAACTTACGTCTTTCATATTTCGGCGTTGCTTCTTTCCATTTTAAAGTTTGTGAAAATGACTTATTTAGACCTGGGTGATGGTTTATTTTTTGATTGCTACTTTCGTTTATCATCATCAATTTTTCAGCCATTTTTGCCAAGAAAAATAAAACGATTAACTAAGTGATGAATGTTCTAGAATCCAATTATTTTAGGAAAATTACATTTAGCACGCATTATATGTTTTTGACAGACAAAATTTGTTTTTATTGTACATTTTAGCAAATCAATATATATATATATATATCAACTATATCGAGCTTTGCACTATTATCATCTTACATGAAAGTGTAAGTTCAATAAGCTTTTTGGCAGTACTCACTATATTACCAGCAGATTAATAAATAACACCAAAATTTACAAGAAATAAAAGTAAAACAGTGGTATTCTAATTGAAAAAGATACAACCAGGCTACAACAGAGGAATTCGTTCACTTCTAATTAGTCTTCACCTGATAAGGCCGGAGCTAATAAGTATTATTTTACACAGATAATGATTGGTTGTCCAAGAGGGTTTTTGGCAACATGAATGCAATGATAAAAATGATAAAAAAAGAATGATAAAATACCTCATTCGGTTCATTTCATTGCAACACACTGATAGCAATGACATTTTAGAATGCAATGAAAAGATGAGTCTTTTCGTTATATTGCGAGTAGTCTGACTGATAAGAACTATTACTAATAAATAATACTGCTGTACTTGGAACTTTCATTTTTTTTCTGTTATCACTGCAGCCTTATTGCCTCTTTAGTGATAAATTCGCTCATAATTTTTCAACAATTGGAACATTATTGTAGCTCCTCATCTTTTAATGTTTTTTGAATTTCAAACGCCTTGTTACTTTAAAAAGAAACTGAATTGCAGGCTTCATAAATATTAATAAATGAATGTTTTAAATAATGTTCTCAAATTGAGTATGACCCTGCAAACTTATTTTATTCCCACCCTGAAAAGTCTAAAATTTTCAGAAGTTCATGTCCAGGTGAGTCAGTTTTGAATACTTCACAAAGTTGAGAATAATTCATTATCACAAGAAATTTTTATCTTCCAGCAAATGTCTCTAAGAATTTATATAAATAATATCTAATAACTTAGCATCCTGGAATTCGATGAAAATTCCCTTTACTGGATGTTTACTGAAGATTAGCCGGAAACAAAATAGTAATTATGTGCTCTAGGGACAAAATTTTTTGAATTAACGTTCAGAAATATTGAAAAGATCTCTTTGAGAGCATATGCTGAGCGTTTACATCGGAAATTTCTGCATCGAGGAAGTTAATGGCATTTTAATTAGTTTCTTTTCTATTCAAATGAGGTCAGAAATTTTGAAAGTTTTCAACAAGGAAGGTCAAAAGTATTTGTTTCAGTTTTCCAAGCATAGTTGTTTTTTAATTAATTCCAACAAAACTTTTCCATGAAGATTCTGTGCTCTTGTTCATTGCAGATAATTCGAACGATAATTTGAATAGCATGATGAATCAAAAGAAAATCGCTAGCTCCTATAAAAGTAAAAATGAATTTCAAAGTTCAAGTTCTAGAATTATCAAGAATTTTCTTTTTAAAGGTAAAAAGAAACAATTCCATTTCGAAAAATGGCAAAAATAGCTAGCTGTACAATAAGAGAATAAAACTGGAAATAAGAGAAATGCTGAAAAGAAGTGGAAAGAACAAATGTTTGCTTAAGAAAGCCATAAATAAAAAGATGAGGATATTTACTTTGCATTGCGAAAACCAGAAGGAAAAACCTGAGGGCAATCAATAGTTTTAAAAAGGATCGATTGAAAGATTCCAAGCTTCGTTCATTTTCATTAGAAAAATGCCTGCAGAAAATTAAATTATATGGCATATTCAACGTTGAATTCCAACCTTTTTGAAACATTAACATTAACATTTAGGATACATTAACAATGAATTTGTAAGCATTTCAATGTATGGCTGGTGGGCATTATTTAATCCTCAATAATGCCATTCATTTTAATTTTAATTATCAATATTCCCTTTTAAAACTACATTGTACCATTGATTTCACATTTTTCTGATGAGATTCCCCGAACACTAGAACTAAATATGTTCCATGAATATAATATTCAAGTGACTGCGAAAGGAAATCCTTACCTGCTTTCAACGATTTATAATAATCAGTAATATTCCTGAAAAGCTGCTAGAAATTGCCAAACTTTCAAAAAAAAGCTATGATTTATAAGAATGTATATAAGTGGCACCATATAATATCTTTCGAGAATCATGGTGATCTTTCGAAACAAATGTCGGACTGTACTTTGTTGAGGACCTAACCAGAGTGAATGATAATCGTGTTTCGATGTTTGCGAAGGGCTAGAAAAAGTGATGAAGACGAAGAATCGAAGGCTTTTCGAATTACCCTTTTTTGGTACTTCTAACTGGGGAAATTACGATATCGCCAACAGCACCATAGCATCAACCTGATTATCCAATAAAACTTCGGAGAATATGTCATGCTGCTTACTGCCTCCCCCTGTTAGCCAATCGTAAAGTATCGGGATATGCTTTTGTGAAGAATATTATTCCTTTTATAAATTCGTTTGCAAATATTTCGATAATTTTTTAAAGGATCTGAAATATGAATAAAGATATGATCTTGTCGGTGATGAGGAAATAGACACTTTTACTGGAACAGATAATCGATTATTCGAATGTTGCATGCTTATCACAGTATAACAATCGTTATTGTTTGGAGCTAAATTTTGATATTATTAAGGACGAGAGATAACAATCATTTATTGATAATTAATTGTTATCAAGATAACAATTAAAACGATAGGATAAGCTCTAAAGCTGGAAGAATTTTCAAGCGTGAAAAATAAGACATTGAAACGATTTATATTGATAATGTGAGTTATATGAGAAGAGAGACACATATGATACATGTGGTAATTGACGTGTTACAAGGAATAAACTGATAAAAGTTTTCAATTTGTAATGTCTACACTTCATATGCAAACTATATTTATTCATCAAAATTCAGTGTTGATAGATGATTAGTGAGAACCTGCTCCAACAAGTACTGGAGAACAAAATTCCCTGGAGTACACTGTTGACATCATTTGTTCTTCGTAAAGTAAATACCATGATGTTGTCTCAGTTCCATAAAATATAGCAATTACATTAGTAGTTAATGGAATTTGGTTAGCGATAAGATTTATTCCTAAATATTTTAACATTTGAAAGTGAATAGACTTTTTCCAAATAGAAAAGGATAGACTTCCGTCCGGTTACACAAATTCTTCCATTTCAATATCTTGATTAGTGCAATCCATCCAATTTTGCAGTTTTTTTAAAATATTTTGCCACTTTTGTTTATACGTTCTCCTTAATTAATTAATTAGTTTGTTTAATAAGGTAATGGTTACAATTATTTTTTGAAATTACAACATAATACTTCACCGAGTTGCCAAAACAAGCAGCGGTACTTGTCCACTTATGTTTATGACTGGAAGTAAATTTATATCTTACTATCTACTGGTCATAAAATGAGTTCACAGAACAGAGCATGAACACACTTTTCAAAACCGTTTCAGCCATCTCTAGGATAATGAAATTTGAAAATCTAGTAAGTATAAGGAAAATAAGTGAAACTTTGTTCATGTGGAACTATAGTGTTGATCAAATACGTTAATTTCTCTTCCTTCTCCAAATGAATCATATTCGAAAAGAAGTGGGAAAAACAATTCAGAAGAGGAACAGGCTTTTTTTCCTGTTTATGCCAATTTTTACTTCAAACAAGTGATTAAATGAAAAGCAGTGGTGTGCATCACACAAACGTTTTTGAGTTTTGCGCACCACTGAGAGAAATTTTCAAAGACGAATGACAACAAAAATCAACGAGAATGTTATTCAAACCTGATCAAAATTCTGAATTTTCTAACTGCCTTGAGTATTCCAACAGACTTATCCATTAGCATGATGATAACCAAAAATAAATATCGACAAATAGAATAGCTTGATTTCCTTAATTGACTGAAATGGAGAAGGAACAGTTATTAAGAGGTTTGACTAAAACTTTCCGTCATTGAGGATAAGATTAAGCAGGAAAAGGATTTGAGTAATGGTAGTTGTCAATTTTAGGTAAGATTAGTTGAAAAAAAAAACCTTATATAGAGTGGTATATAAGCTAAATATAGGTCTCATGTATTTTCTGCATTTTGACAAATCCATAAAAAGCATGGATAGCTATTGCAGAAAGTGAAAACGGAGTGCTTGATAAGCAGCTGTACAAACGAAGCGCTGTGAAGCGACAGTGTAGTGCATTGCACGACGTGTCGTCATCCTCTGCTTTTCCTTTCCATCATACAAAATTGTATTTTGCCGTCTGTGAACGAGAAAATTGCCGAACTTTTTATGATTATAGAGGAGTGTAAACATAAACATCTCGTGCGCTTATTCATCCATCTTTTCTTGTTTTACATTCGGATAATGAAAGCACTCGTTTTGTTGGTCTGAAAGGCGATGAAACTGAGGTTTCTTATCATAAGATGACATTTGAAACGAATTAAGAAAAAACAATGAATAAATGTTCCTGTTTTTGAGCGACAGACAGTCTTGCCAAACCTCTAGCACAGGATGTTATATTCGTTGTTAATTACCATATGTGACTAACTGCCTGAATTTTATTTTCCAAAACATTAATTCAAGTTCCAAAAGAAATATGTTGAATGTTAAATCGTTTCCACCTAAATATCAGAATCATTGCAAACAAGAGGTCAGATTCTTTCAACAATCCAGAAAATAGTTGCATTACTCCAGTTTTGAAAAGCAATTAGTCAAGATTTTCCGGCTTCCTGTTTCTACAATAGTTTTTTTAACAACCAGCTGCACCATTACTACTAATCTACGGTAGTCTGGGATTCTGCATTTTCTCTCTGGAACAACTCGAGAAATTTGTTTTGATCGTGAATTTCCGAGAGATAGGTAAGTTTTACTGTTGTACAGTGATTGGCTCGATTCCCTTGTTTTGAATTTTTTGCTTGGTAGAGGGCTAAAACGACTGATTGGTAATCAAGGATAAGAGTAAAGGGTGGTACGGTATGAAAAAGAATGGATGAAAATTTTCAGGAAAGTAATTACGAAATGAAAGCAGTTGTTCATACAATATAGAAATGTTTTTGCAAGGACATGCTCATTTGTCATCCTGACAATCTGTCATCTATATCTGTTTAGTTAGATCCATGTTATCCTACCTGTTCTGTATTTATCTCTTCCTCAAAATTCCAAACCAAACAGCAGAAGTTTTGTCGCTTTTCCATTCTCCAGCATGGAATTTTTCTGTTTTAACCCACCCATTCATTTTAAATTGCAGTTCATAACAGTAGTTAAGTCAGTCAATTTAACTAATAGCCAACCTTTCGACCGGTCAATTGTTCGGTTTTGCCCTAACAGGATCATATCAGTGGAAAGATTTGCATGGATGCCAGTCACCATTACGATAACGGTTTGTCATCTTGGTCATATTTATCGGCTTGGTGCTTTACTTCCTTTGCGTGCTCCAGTTGTCAATCGTGATTTTTTTCCTTTTATTAAATAAAGCGTTTGAATTCATTTTGGGAATTATTTATAACCCTAAACCGGTTCAGTCTTTGTTTTAATCACCTGGAAAAATTGATATCGATAAAAATCACGCCTTGCATGTTATGCAAGGATATAACGAGTGAAGCATATCATTTTTTGAAATTGCGATCTTCCAGTTCTATGATTTCATAATCAAACTATAAATATTCCTCTGTTGTAAAAATGCTAGCATCAGTTTGAAAGAATAGCTAAATCATCCTAAAAATAATTCTCCAGGATGCGTCATTCTAAGTAGTAGTGCCGCAGGTAACAACAATTGAGTTTACCTGCTCTCTGCTACTTAACATGACTGTCCATACTTGAACAATTAACTCGTCTTAACAGCAGGAATTCGATTCAGTTCAGGATTTATTCTCTATGCCTACTATCTAAGCATTCATTAATGGCAATATTTCAACTGATATAGGATAATAGCAATAACAATAATTAATAACAATAATAATAATAATAATAATAATAATAATAATAATAATAATAATAATAATAATAATAATAATAATAATAATACAATAATAATAATAATAATAATAATA
>NW_018108243.1:239049-257433 GCF_000183805.2 Loa loa
TAATAATAATAATAATAATAATAATAATAATAATAATATTTGAAAGAAAAACAAAAAAGCTTGAAAGAAATAATTATAAATGCAGGAAAGATGTCCGGTTTATGTCATTTGCCATCGAGACAATTTCACATCGTCATGAAAAAGTCTAAGCTCCCAAAATTACCCTGCACAAATGTGAAAAATCAGTATACACAACCCTAAATTGGTGTTCTTCACCATCGTCTTTCTTTGCCCTTTTTCTGAGCATTGTCATTTTTTTTTTCAATTTTTATGATTTTTTGAATCATACATCTGCTCCAATCATCCATTTAATTAAATGTCAAAATTTGAATGAGTTTACTGGAAGACATTTGGGAAAATGATCATAGAATGCATTCGGGTGTAATGTTTTTAAAAGCAGTAAATTCATTTGTTAGAACATATCAACTTCCTTCACTTCTACGGATGCAAATGTTCCCAATTCATTGGCACTATTTATTTCATGTAACAAAAATGACTCAAAGTTTGAAATGCTATCACATAGATTGCATCATTCAAGAACCCTAGTGAGTCAGTTAGTCAACAGAACAGCCACTAATGAACTAAGTTAAAATGTACTGGTGAAGGAAGCTTTCAAAGCTAAAGTCTATGACTTTAATTTTAAACCAAAGATTAATAGGAACCAAATTTCGAATTTTGATTTCATGTCTCTTTAAACAGTTTAAAAATCGTTTATGAAAAGGCATAGTACTTAGCAAATGGAAACCTTAGAGTCGTCTATTGACGTCCTCCACAAATTTTGCGAGTGAAAATGCTATTGGTCAATAAAACGGTTTAGATGGGATATGATATAAATAGATGTGATTTTATCAGTGGTAACTTTCCAAAATGATGGATAAGCTGGAGGCGAGGAATGTAAAGTACATGGCCGAATCGTTGTTTTCAATTAGCTTCAAGTAATTTCTTCCACTCTTTCATTTTTAACATAAGTCGTCGTATGTGATTTAAAAAATTTTTGGTAATTGATCATTGGAATCTATTCTAAAAAGATGAAACAACCCATCTCCTGCTAAAGTTTAATTCACTCTGCTTAAGGAGTAAATTTTTCGCTGTTTTGATATGCTTTTATGCTTCTGTTTAATCCACAAAATTCAATAACTTACATGCATATAAATCATTTCATTGTTTCTTCGCAATTATTCTTTGTTACTTGTTAGTAATGTCAATTAGCGGTTTCTTTGTTAGCAAGAATAAAATTTAAATTCGTTGATTCACTTTAGGATGATGTCTGCTTGCAATGTTGTACGATGCAAACACCTACGATGCAAACACCTTGGCAGCAAGTAGTGATGAACATTTTGTCATTTTCTAGCAATTTACTTTGAAGCTGAAAAATATGAAAATACTGCTTATTACCCCATTCGCGCTTACTTTAACAGCTGAAACAACTTCCCCTGATGATCGCGAACAACCACGCTTATTATTCATACAATAAACAAAAGTTGTAATAACAAAAAACTAGCCTCTTGATCTTTTCTGAATTCTCCCTATTACTATTGTTAGAAAGCGAAAAAGGATCCAAAACTTAGAAGAAATATTACCTTTAGCATTTTAACCTGCCACCAAAAACCAGTGCTGATCCAGAAAAGAACAAAAACAGACTGTGTATATTACTGCTACCAGTTTGTAACAACGCACTCCGTAAAGGTAATTTTGCACCGAAACCGATGAGCTTATTACTACCGAGTATAAGTTCAGTTGAAATCTTAGGATATTAATAGGATGAACATTCGTTTTTCATTACATTCATAGTAAATAGGCAAGAAGGCATGGAATACGCTATTAAAAGTGAATAACCTCCCAAACGTATATTGTCACTTTGAAAAAATTTTTTTGGAATCCTGTCCTGCTGGAGCCGCTCATAGTTTTTCGACTTATTATTTCAAGCAGGAACCGATATGAAAAGCGAGTAAAATTTGAACACAATGTAAAATTTTCCTATTAATTTTATACAAGCAATCGATAGAAGGCAGATACATTTCAAAACATGTTTAAAGACATTTTTTGTCGCTTTCTGTTTTTTTGGAATTGGGATTAAAACACTGCCGAGTAGGAATGAAAACCGATAGTTCAGGTTAATTCAGGTTTGTAAAGTAGTACATTTCGAAAAGTTTAAGAAGTATAAAAGCAATTATTAGTAAGAACCGAAATTTGTGGCACAGATGATACGACAAGATAATGTTCATAGTCAAATTTGTTATTACGTTTCGGAAATAAAAAAATATTTATTTAGGTGTGACAACTTGAATTCATTTTTTGCAGGAGGCTGTTGCCGATAAAATATCAAGACGTTCACTGGGAAAATATCTATGTTCACCTTGCTGGTCGGATGGAAAGGGTTATAAGTGAGTAGCACCAAACCGCACTTCTTCACCAATTTGAAGCATTCGATGTGACATCAGTTAGAATGCCTTATGTCCTTCTCGGAAGCGTTGTATATGATGATGCATTACTTACTGCTTGTTTATTATATAGCACTACAAAAGTAGCATTGACCATGATAAGGCTTTCCCAGTCCTTGTTATATGTTCACGGATTTCTAGCTAGACTGAAGGTATTACTAGAAGTGAAGCTTACAGCCTAACTAGACTCAACACAGAGAAACCTTACATATTACAGTTTATCCGGAGAACAACGATCTGAAACCCCCTCGATGCTTCTGTGGCCGACTGCGATATGTGGAAAGTTGCCTACATCTTCCAACCAGTTCAGTCGCAATGGCCGTGGAGTATTTCACAGCGGCCGGCCATTAATTGTGTTTAGATAAGACCAATTGTTTACCTCCACTTGTTGCAATCCATATTGGCCTGACCTTGTCTAGCATTTCTCTCGATGGGGGAGGGAGGTGAAAAGAATGGCGGTGATGTGTCTATTCATTGGTTGGTTACTCTCAGTTTTGTGGATTACTATATAACTTTATCGTTCGAATAGGAAACTCTAACCTTGTTTGCTCATCGAAGTGTGTGTCGTCTAACTGTCGGTAATGTCGTTTGTTTATGCCAATATCAGTTAATTGAAGGCTTCTTTCAAACACTTGCCGAAATTCTTTACTTAACTGATATCCGGCATGGACATATTTTTTAATCTGAAAAGATCAGAAAGTATGTTGTGTCTTCATTGAATTGACTTAAACAACAGTTTTGTGTGGGGAAAATCATATACAAGCGATATTTTGTGTATAATTTTTTTTCCTTCCTTTCTTTTCTTAGCTTCTCACACTGAATGCACTCGACACTTCCCATCCTAATTTCTGTTCTTGATGACATTTTGCATTTATCTTACTTTCACGTTTACATTGATTGTCCTTTCGCGTTTGTCTTTTTTATTCATTGTATTTTCGAGGCTGGCTGACCACTGACTGCTGGTCATCTAATGATGGCAAGGCAACTTCAAAGCAGAAACAGTTGCTCGCATTGGTCTCCAACAAGGATGTATAATTCCGTTCTCTAAGCATAATTTAACCGATCTGTGTATCAGCAGTTCGCTTCTAAATGTTGCTGTCCCTTCATGATGTGTGCAAATTTTTGGTATTTCCTTACATCATCATGAGGCGCCCAATGGAGATGTTATGTGATTCTCTATACGCGATGGAAATGTTAGAGATAATTAATTTGTTGTAAAACCTTACAAGCCGTCTATGTAGGAAATGTAGCAACAGTGATTTTTCGTGCTCTGATCATGTAAGCCGAAAATGAATGATGCTAGAATAAAATGTTCCATTACGTGCGATTTGAGCAGGCTGTTTGGGAACTTTAAACATATCAGTGTTATTTGATTAATTTTAAGAGAACTTTGGCAGCCATGTCCGGCGATGGTCCTACACATGATACAATGGTTGCTAAAGATGTAAAAACGGATGAGCATGAGAATAACGACGATGTGAAAGATATTCACTGTGGAGTGGTTCGCCGAAGACAAAGATTACTTTCACTTTCTGTGCCTCGTAAGTTCTTTCAAAGTGGTTCGGTATTCAACCGGGTAAATAGTCCAACTTTTGTTTTCAAGTTGTTGTGTAATTAACATAGCTTGACATTAGTTAATAATTTTCCAGAAGGTAATAAAACTTTTTTACAAAGAAAAAAAATACAAGCTGGATTTCAGTTACCTTCCATCTTTTTGATAGATTCAGTCAAGTTAAACAGTATCGTCATATTTTTAAAGCATCTGCTCTCTGCCGCTGTTGATGCTATAGAGTTGAAACGATTGGCAGCTGTTTTTTATGGTTTAGTCGTATCGGTTTTTATGAATGAAATGTCTTTGTTCCCCCACTTTACAAGTAGGGAGCTTTGTTTATCTTTTTAATAATTTGCGAGGTTAAAAATATGGCGAAGTGTACTGCAATTCTCTTAGAACTTTTAATCATATGCTGGGCCGTGAAACAAGAGAAGTTTTTGCCGTCAAATTAGTATGTGCTATTTAAAAATTATTTCTTCTGCTACACTATATTCTTACATTGGTATATTATTTTATTAGTATCCGTTATGCGTAGCTTGTAGTTCGTGTAGTTTGTATCCTTATTTATCAGATATCCATTCTTTTCCTGTTTATACCGCATTATAACTCATTTCAATTTATCGCAATTTCTGTTATGTAACAGAGATCTCCATGGAGGTACTGATAGTTTCCAATGTGATACTGGTCTTTTGTCAGCATAAAAGCGCATTGTTGCATGATTTTTGCGGTACATATTTTCACGTTCTCCTGAGTGTTTACAAAATCAGTGTCGAACTAACTGTGATACTGGTTAAGGACGATTCGGTAAGATTCCTGGTGAATCTTAGCTGTCGCTTTTAGTGAAGTTTTGTATTTTTGTTGCTAATTTTTGATTTCTGTCTTTTTTCTTGGGTTAGCTGAATTACAAGTCATGTCTGTGATGAAATTCCTTTGGTTTTGTCACCTAACTACATACTTAATATGCAACCAATGGTGTTCAATGTTGTCTTTTAATTTATCCATAGTTATATTAGAAAACTGTTTGATTGGGCCTAGAACCAGTGAAGGAAAACAAATTCTCCGATTTCTTAAATAAATTAATCTCTATATTTGATTTAGTACTGGTGGCGATATGATGAGATATATGCGTTGAAAACAAGTATGTTTTGAGTGTCCCATTATACTTCATTTCCCGAAACATGTTGATAGCGATATAATAAAATATTACTAAGATTGGGATCCAGCCTTTTGTTTCCCTTCTTTTTTGTTCTTTCTCATTTTTTTGAAAATTATTTTCAGCAATGCCATGGTTTGGTATTGATATAGGAGGCACGTTGGTCAAACTTGTTTACTTCGAGCCGGAAGATCATGCAAGTTTTTGAACTACGCAGAAATTACGTAAAATCACAAAACTGGACAATAATGTCATATTCAGAACTAGTTTCTGTAAATGGCAGTTTTTCCACTGTCATAACTTATCATTGCATTGCAGAATGATTTTATTGAAAATGAAGAAGAAGTCTTACGGCGTAGGAAAATTCAACGGTATCTTGTAGCAAGCAAAGCCTATGGCGGTACTGGTGTGAGGGATGATCATCTACGTCTCTGTAATGTCGGAATCAATGTTGGTTTCAGTTATCGTTAGAATCTTTTTGTTTCTTTTTTGTCATTTATCTTTAATAATGTATGGATTAGAGGTCTCAGAATCCTCACAGTGGAGTAGATTTGATCAAGAAATGTTTTTTAACAAACGTGGTCAGTGCCTAAAGTATTCCAAGTTGTTTTATATTTATTTGTATGGTAGAATTAGTCATTTCCGTTTATGGTAGATTTGGATTTGGAAAGACAGTAGAGAATACGATACCGGGCGTTTAAATACTGCATTTGTCCGCTGTTGGTTTTTTACATTTCTTTTTTCAGGGCAGAGTTGGCACAATACATTTTATTCGATTTCCAACGGACAGAATGCTTGATTTTGTATATTTGGTTAAGAGTAAGGGGTTCGCCGAAATGAGCAGTACGGTATGTGCTACTGGGGGCGGCTCTTTAAAATATGCTAAAGAAGCAACGGTTTGTTTGTTTTTTTTTTCGATATGTAGGAATTCCTTTTAAAAAAATTAGTTGAATAGGATTTTATCACTTTCACCCCATTATTGAATTTCATTACAATTAGGTAATATTCATTAGAATTCTCCATTACCAGTTGTTTTTACCAGTCTTTCAGGATTTGGGTTTGCAATTGCACAAAACAGATGAACTGGAATCTCTGATCAAGGGTATTGAATTTATTGCTGCAACAAATCCCGACGAATGCTATTATTATGAGAATCCTTTGGATGACTCCTTATGTAAAAAAGTAATTTGGTATGTTATATACGATCAGTAACCGTTTCTTTTATTTAATTTTGAGATGGCTCTCGAAGATCCTGGGATTTATAGGCGGTGGTCACACGGTCGCTGTTCAACATCGGATTTCGTTCCGGAAAGCGAAAAGAAGGATGGCTTGCAGTATCCATACATCGTTTGCAACATTGGTAGTGGTGTATCTGTCTTAGCTGTACGTGGGCATAATCAGTTCGAGCGGATTGGAGGCAGCAGGTAGTAGTTTTCAGGACTACATAATTCTCAAATATGTATATATATTACATATTTGTATTTATTCATTTATTTATTCATTCGTTTATGTGTTTATTTACTTATTTATTTATTTACTTGTTTATTTATTTATTCATTCGTTTATTGATTTATTAATTTGTTGATTTATTAATTTATCGATTTGTTAATTTATTAACTAATCAATCTGTCTATCTGTCTATACTGGACGCATAATTTCAGCATTGGTGGTGGTTTCTTTCAAGGTCTGTGTGCAATTATGTGCGGATGTGAAACGTTTGAAGAGGCGATTGAGTTAGCGTCACGAGGAGACAATAAGAACGTTGATAAGCTTGTGAAGGATATTTATGGCTCAGGTTATGATCAAATGGGACTTCCAGGCGATGTTATTGCTGCCAGGTGATATTTACACACATTTCTCGAAATACCGTCACTTTCTGCCTAGTTTCATTATTAATTACAGCTTTGGGAAAATATATAACAAGGAGGATCGTGATAAGGCACGAATTGAAGATCTTGCACGTTCGGCACTCGTAACTACAACAAACAATATTGGTTCAATTGCATTTAATGGAGCGAAAACTTGCGGAATTGATCGGATTGTTTTTGTTGGTAACTTTCTTTTATGTAAAACGTTGGATATTTTGTATGCTATTAATTCGATTCATTACAATACATCATCTTGGTCTCAAATTTTGACTTTGCAATTCTTAAACATTGACGTATTTTATTCGTAAATGGCATTTCAGGAAATTTTCTGAGAGTAAATCCCATCGCTGCAAGACTGCTGAGTAATGCTATGAATTTTTGGTCACAGGGGACGAAAAAAGCACTATTTTTGATACATGAAGTAAGAGTCGTTTGACTAATGATTCTCATTCCACATTAGTTTAAGATGTCCTTTATCAGTGATACTATGTTTTTCATTGAAATTTATTGTAAGTGTTCTCGATATACAGGGTTATTTTGGCGCGGTTGGATGCTTGGATAAATTGGTCGATGTTACGGAGACAAGAAGGCGAATACGTGCTGAAAATCAACAGCAAGAAAACAACAGTAATATTAAGAATTTGGGATGATGGAGTTATGAAAGAAATAAAAAATAGGTCACTGCTTTCTTTGGAACCTGAGCAATATCATCCCGTTATTTGTTTTCTTTTTTTCGCCGTTTCTTGGTCATTGAAAAATTCGCATCGACATGGTTCAGATTGTTGGGAAATATAATACCTGCAAAATTTGTTCGGTTTTGCATTCGATCGTTTGGTATTAGGTCCTAGTTAATTTTCTCTGCTGTCATTCGTTCATATGGTAATGGTTGTGTATTAATCTAATAGAAAAATCATGGATTATAAGTCCTGTAGATTTGTTTTTTTTTTTCTTTTGAAGTGCAGTACATCCGCAGCTCTGTTTCCTAATTCAGATTTCACTCTTCTTTTTAAAAGTAATAGTATTTCCATCCGACTAACTCCATTGCACGGACCTTTCCAATTCTCTTGTTGAATATGTTGCTAAGCTAAGCTTTTCAAGTGCTGATGTAGACTACAACTGTTTTTTCTGCTAAATATGTTACTTACTGCTTATCCAAACTTCTTGCTGTTCGAAATCAGAGCTGAAAATAGTTCTAGTGCCTTCACGTTTTATGTTAATCATTTGCCAGGAAGCTTGCTCATCTTTTCTCTCATTCACTTTATTGTGAGGAACAATTATTTTCCAAGAGGTTCTATATTTGTTTTGATATTGAACTGTTGCTTCTTTTGATGCTATTTATTTTTTCCCACATTTTTGAAAGGATTTCGTTCGTGGACTTGTACGCCACACGTATTTTTTTGTGCGCATTTAAGGACTTTTTTCAATTTGAAGTTATTCACTAATTGAAGTTTTTAATGCAGTAATTTACTGTGCAGGGCTGAAGATTCGATTCTTATTTTGTTATCATTCATTGTAATTAAATTAGCATTTGTCTTCATTGACCTTTCTTTGGTAGTATATATGCACTCATAATAACTACTTGATTTAACCATTTATTTGAATACGGAGAAATCAGATTTACGATGGTTCTTTGAGCCACTGCTCTTAGTTTTTTGTTGTCGAAATTTCAGAGGTATTATTAACAGTTGATCTGTAGGGGAATTATAATTCAGTAGCCTCGTCGTTGCCTTCCAGAATTGTTTGTTTTATTTGTGAAGTATTAGAGCATGAGCACCACGTAGAGTCTATTTGACGATTCGATTTTTTTCCTGTTTTTGCCTTACCTGTTGAATTAGTAATTCACTTAATTGTACCAGTGTAACTTTCTTTCTCTTCTCACTTCTAAGCAATTTTGCATCTACCATTCTACAAACATTCGCAATTTCAATATTTTAATGATGCCTATGTAAGTTTGGATTTCAAATGCGTCTTCTTAATTGTAAGTTGTACAACATTTATTTTCCATGTAATTATCTCCAAGAATGCGATATTTTTCGAGCCATTTGTTCGCTTTTGTGCTTCGCAGGTATTTTAATATTCTGATATCCGTTTGCACCTGACGTTTACGCTTCTTCATTCATTATACATCCTTTTTCAATATCCATATTGTTCTATCATTTTTCCAAAACTGTGGAATTCAGTTCACTGGTCAGGCGCATATATGTGTTTGGACAAGTTTCTGTTTCTCATTTTTAATAGTAATTTCACTTATTTCACTATTCCATTCAGTAATAAAAAAGATGAACTGAAATAATCAGCAACATCCGTCGTGGTTTGTGTGGTGGTTTGTACCCTTTCTAAGTACACTATTTGGATTCGCAACAGTTTTGAGCAGACTTTTATTCTCATGAATACATGATATGAAATGTGTCGAAATACGTACAAACACTCCTCTACTGCGAAAAAAACAATTCACGCAGTTGCGAGAACTTTGATATTCGAGAGTAAAATTGCGATGCAATAAAAACAGAGCACTTTTCGTAACCTTAAAGGATAAAAGAATCAAACGCGTAACAAAGTACTACTCGTACGGTGATGCACCAGTTAAAGACAAATGTGACAACCATGGAATGACTGTTACGGTGCTGGGGTGAAAGTTCATCGTTGGAGTAAGGCTCGCTATAACGATGTATAGTCATGGATGATATATAGCTTGAAGTGCCATTCTCTTAGATTAACCTTATCGTATATTGAAGTGTAACATAACTCGTTAACATAATGGATTCTCTTGAAGATTCCCGGATCACTGCTTCGTCATCATACACCGGCATTAATTAGGAAAGACACTGCTTCCAAGCATGCCGTTATGAGTAAATTATTCCTATATCAGCGTGCATTTTAATTCTACGGTAGGTTATACTTCCATTTAGCAATCGATGAGGAGTTTAGAATCATTTTAAATTTCATTTCATATAGTACAATTTTCGATTTGGAACATCAGGAAGTTATCGCTTAACACCCACAACGTCGGGTATTTTCTTCGTCAATTTCGTCAACTTAAATCGAGTGATATGTCCGTGATGCATTCTGTCACTTATTTGTGACTATCTAAATTATTAAAATTCCAGTTCATATATACTCGTAATTTCATTTGGTAATTTGCGATTCTTGTTACTTTGTGGCATTATTAGCTTACCGTTGACTTTTCATGTATGCATTATTTGTTTTATAGTTGGCTAACTCATTTTAATATATCTGCAAAAAGACGAGTGGTGTACGATATTACATACTCGTGGTGGCAATATATTTTCATATTTTTTCTTAGTTTAATGTGGATGCAATATTCATTTTATGTTCAGTTCCACGTTCGCTATTATCGGAAAAAGTCGAAGCGCGATGATAGATTTCACAGCAGAATATTTATTTATTTTGTTTTGTGCCATATTCCTTCCCACTGTTTTATTAATGGTCTTAACGGTTGTGACTCTCTCTTTATTTGGTCAATCTGTCGGTTTTAACCATTACTATGTGAGCTGTTTGCTCAAGATTTTTGAGGTAATATTTTATCCTAACAACACAATAACTATTAGATGGTAAAAAAACGCTTCATGTTTGACCAGAAAGAATTAGATTGTTTGTGTTTTGATATTGACTCATTAAAAAGTAAAAATGGTTTATAGTGGAGCGCTCGACAAATACACTTATCAGCTAGGGAGAAAAGTCAGAGTTCACTAAATCTGTGCGTGAGAGATGATAGTGGTGATATGGATGATTCGGATCTTGAGCTGGAGCATTTGACTGTTTTCGACGATGATTTTATTGATGGGAAGATAATAAAAGGTCGGAAAAGAAGACATTCCGGACCAAGTAAGTAAATTTTCTCGCTAAAGTTTTTCTTTACTATCCATACAGTTAAAACTGTAAAGATAATGCTGGACATATTTCTTCAGGGATAATATTTCGAGAGACATCGGTGCATTTTGATGATGAAAATGGACAGCAGATTGCGAATATTCGGGGTTGGGCGGTTGTACGCGATAGTATGCATCTTGTCAAGGTCTTACATCAAGTATCATAGCAGACAGAATATCATAAGTGAACAATTAGGCATAATTTTAGTTCAAAAAACTGCAATTCATAGTCTTATAGCTATAGCATGGTCAATAGTTTTTTATTGGAACCAATTGGTTCAAAATTAGTCCAATTTATTCGGGTATTTTAGAACAGATGTTTATGTTTACTTGTAAACTTGATTGTGTAAAGGTGTGTTATTATTCTCTTTATGTTCTTGCCGTAATTTGGTCTACCTCTAAGATGAGATTTTTCTTGCGAGTCTTATAAATAATTTCAGGCAGGTATTGAGGCAGTTATCCAAGATGACGTGACCAGTCGGTTTGAAGCCGAACAGCTGGTCTCGTGGAACATGCTTACTCGAACTAGTTTATCTTTCAATCAATTTATCAAGTATGCTTTGAAATTTTCTGTAACCTGACTTAGTTTATCTGGTATTAGCGCATTTTCCTACCACATTTTTTGCAGTTGGAAGTTGTCGGTTATTTGGGCGCTGGGTTTTTTGTTTCGATATACAGTTTTACTTCCGACGCGTTTGGTTCTGTTATTCACTGGTGTTAGCTTCATGATTGTTAGTACAGCCGTAATTGGGTTATTGCCAGAGGGACCGCAGAAGCGATGGTTCAATGAACGTTGTATGTTATGCGGTCATCAGATTTTATCTAGTTGCGTGTCTGCCGTCATCACTTTCAATAATCGTGAAAATCGGGCTCGAAATGGAGGTAAATGTTTCTTATTAATATAACTCACATTATTCTTAGTCTATAAAATATTTCCTATATGATTGTCAAGGTGAATGATTTTTTAAGGAATATGTGTAGCAAACCATACGTCACCGATAGATGTAATGATACTTAGTACGGACTGTGCGTATGATTTGGTTGGGCAGCGTCATAATGGTTTTCTTGGAATTTTGCAGCGCGCCCTTAGTAGAGCAAGTTCTCATATATGGTTTGAACGAGGTGAAGCTCGAGATCGTTCATTTGTTGCAGAAAAGTAAACCATTTAAAATTTTTTATATGATTTTTCGGACTGAATAATCGCTAAACCGATACATTGCATATAAGATACAGCATAAATTCACAAACAAATTATAGTTCATAAAAACATAGTGCATGTAATTCAAAGCACTTTGAGAGGAGAATTTTAGGGCTTTTGCTTGGGGATAGTCTTGTTCGGGCTATTGTATACTTCTTAATTCTAGGTTGAAAGAACATGTCGATAATAAGAATTTGCTTCCAATTTTGATTTTTCCTGAAGGCACATGCATCAATAATACATCAGTGATGATGTTCAAGAAAGGATCGTTTGAGGTGCATGTTTTATTGATACTTTATTCATAATATTGATAATAAATGAAATAATGTTCATATTGTTAATTTAAGATGTCTTGCTTAAATCTTTGTTCAAGACATCAGTGATTATCTAGTCAGTTCGTTTCTTAGCGATGTCTGAAATACATTTGGTTTGAATTGATGCAGCCAGCTGAGAGAACTGGTGAGTGATGACACTAATTGCTTAATCTGTAGAATAGGTGGGAAAGGGATACTAAAGCTTTAATTTTGTACGAGAAAGAATTGAATAGTTTAAATACACAGGGTATTAACACACTTGAGAAAATCTCAAGCAGCTTTTCGTCAACATGTGGCTTGACGTTAACATGTTAATATTTAAGGTTGGGACAACAATCTATCCAATTGCAATGAAATACGATTCTCGTTTTGGTGATCCATTTTGGAATAGCAGCCAACATGGCTGGTTTGAGAATTGTTTTCGGATGTTTACTTCATGGGCTATTATATGTGATGTTTGGTATCTGGAGCCTATGAAGAAATTTGTAAGTATTCTTCCATCATGCAACGAAGTGGATTTTTTTTTAAAATCCAACGTATAAAACAAATTATGGCAATCTTACAACGAAATCAGACACAGAACAGAAAAATAAATTTTTGTATCTCAAGAATGTATTTTGGCGCATTAGAGAATTCTCATTAATTTGATTATTCATTAGTTTAAAGTCACTTTACTCGATTTCCCGATATAAAAGTTTTTTTTTTTTCTAATTTATGGTTTATAACGTAGCTAGTGCCTAAGGAATATAGTATGGACTTTTGCTCTTAATCGCCGGGAGTGTTTTTCAGCCCAATGAAAATGCTACTGATTTCGCTAATCGCGTGAAAAAAGAAATAGCTATGCGTGGTGGACTTGTCGATCTTCAGTGGGATGGAGAGCTAAAACGAAATCGAGTGCCAACAAAATTAATTTTGCATCAGCAGCAAAAGTTTGTTCAGTTCATTATAGTCTTAGACAGTTAAACTGACTTCTTATTTGTTATTATTCATATCATTTTCAAGGTCCCGAAGATCACATTGTATTTTCCAGATACTTCCGGCGCCTGGCGCGATATTTTTCAGAAGACATGAAGAAGTGTATCTCTACTCCTGAAATGAGAACAGTTGGATGTGAGCTTTGTGTTTTGTTTGCTTTTCAAATGTTTCAGGCGGACTTTATCTTAAATTTATGGCTAACATATTTTTATCCTTTTATTGAATTTGTTATTCTATTATTAGACGTTTCTACGACTGCTGATCGGGCAAGTGAAAATTCCGAATCTAATCCTGATGCTGCTGTGGTGTTTTCAGACAATTTGAAATATCGAGATATTTCGTCGAGTAGGTAATCAGTTTCTTTTATTTTATTGGATAAACGGGATAAGTTAACAAAAATCCTTCTAGCTTTCTTTTATCCGCATAAATACCAGACTTTGCAGAGCTCAATGGTTTCCAATAGGAGGGGAATTACTGTTTTAAATGCGTCGCTGATTTGTGCGAAATTTGGTCTACTGTTATTAGCTTTACTCCACGCGAATATTGTTCAACGTGAACTTCTCTATCTTTTTCTCTCTGTATTTTTAAGATGTGAGTTGGCAGCTGTTGTATAATATCAGTCTGAAGGTCAAGGAACTTGCTCGCATTATGTGGAGATTAGTAAAGTTCTTGCAGAGACTTGTCAAAGGTGGGAGTAAAGCGGAAAAGTTCAAGATTCGATTGCGACAGTAAATCAGATTTTCACCACAATATGCCAACAAATCAGTCACAAGTTATCGATGCGTCATCATCTCTCAAGGCCTTGTAAATTTGCCGCTGTTCTATTGCTTTAATTAAAATGAAAACGGTGTTAGAATTGCCATAACTGTTGATATGGCGAAATTGAAATTCTTTTCTGTTGTAAATTATTAGTCTTGAAATAGGTTCGATTCAAATTCAGTCGAATGTGTATTTCGAATATTATTTCAGGATTTTTTTTCCGTTGCATAACATCTGATAAAAAATTACCAATTGCATTGTTATTTAGTTTTGATGGATATCTGTGCTATAACAGCTTTAGAATCTCACATGTTGTTTTAGTGTTTATCACAGTTTGCTTTAATGAAGGCTCTTATTTTGTTTCAAAAGTGTAAGACTGTTGAGGGGCATGAAAATTGAGTAAGGCTATAGTAGAAAATATTGGCATTTGGATTGACGAATTGGCATTTAAAAATGTAATTTGATGCAGGGAATCACCAGATTGAGTGGCGTGTTGTGTGATGTACATTTTTGCTTTTTGTTGTTAATGGGGTACAATATTCAACTTCTTCCACATCCTTGCTCCTTATCAGTAAAAAAAAATCACTCTGGTGAAGTTATTTTCCTTTATACTTAAATGCTTCCTTTTCTGAAATGTATATGTCTGTAAAAAAAATAACGGTGTATTCATTTTTCAGATGTTTCGTTGTATGCTTATTTTGAAGTGAAATAAAACTAGTCAGTTTGGTGTCGTTTTTTGGCTCTTACTGATGCTGTTTTCAGATTCGTCCACAGCTCATTTGTGTACAACCTTTGGAGGCTAGTTTCGCTGGTTTAAACATCTGCAGCGATGAGTACCCGTTGGGTCTATTGTTTTCACAGTGGCGACGTAGAGTAGTACATGCTTGTTTGTTTAGCGGGACTTGGTTTCCTCCACTTATTGTGGTGCTATGTTTATGATAATGAACGAGAGGTCGAATATGCGTGGAGAAAGGCGAGATGACGTTGTCATTTGTATATATTATATTGTGTATTTCACACTGGACGTCCTGTTGAATCTTGAATGGATCTACTTTAGGTCGTACCATATATTCGGTCGGTTACATATCGAAAACATGAATGAGCATTCAGATGACTCGTTTTTGGTGAAACTTAGAACTGTAGAACTTGATTGCAGCTTGAAGCGAATCTCGATACTACAATTTCCCATCCCCAGTTATTGCCAGTTTTTAGCAAAATGCATCTCGGATTAACGTATGCTCGATTACCTTCAAATGACGAACACAATCTAGTCAACAAAATACTTTGTCCTTTAAATAAGGTAATAAAAAAAACGTTTCGTTTGTTTGGAATTAATCCCGTTTTGATATGGTTGGGATAGACTTCAGCATGTGTTAATCTCTGAGATGCATGCCGTCTACAATTAAAGCTGCTTTGAAACTTATTCTATAAACGGGAATTCTTACTGATTTGGACATTCGGCAGTTATTTCAGTGGATTTCAATAACATTTCAGGGCAAATTCAAAAGGAAATGGTGCATCTTGAGAATTATAGAAATATATGCTTGAAATAAGAGGAAAGGATTACATTCTGTAACGACAGAATGCGAGGTAGTGCTAAAGTGGAATAGCATAAAATCTAAGATGAGATCAAAATTTTGTTGAGTAATTTGATATCTTATTGTGGAAATAGTGACGATTAAGAAACATCTGGTCGAGTTTGATCGAGAAGGGTCTGGAATAATGGTGCGGATGAATGAGTTTGAAATACTGATGATTTAGTAAAAAGGCCTGCATTGTACTGTTCGCCACTTTGTAGTCTCACTTTACCCTATTCATTCAATAGTTGTTATAATACCAATTAAAAACTTTTGTAACTTTGTATGTGTTTTAGATGATCTGATAAAGATGTCTTTGGTGGGCGACGCTACGGAAGGGTGCGCTGGGTATCAGGTTTCGCAGTCTTTGTCGCCTCTTATTAGTCCATCATCACCGGTAAGCACTGTTTTACGTGGAATTTTAATATTTTCTCGTGGTACAAGTAGCCGTTTACCAAATTCAGCTTTCTTACACTTATTTAGAAAAGAAAAAAGACGATTTCAGAAATCCTTAATTTTTTAAATAACTTATGTGTTACCATTTGCAGGATGTTTACAATAGCCGAGGTGCTAGCAGCCCTTCACCTTGTACTTCTCCCAAACGACTGAGCGACTCTTTAATCCTTCTTCACCTTCCTTTCAACCAACACTCAAAAGTTTGTAATCTGTGTTACTTCACATGAAATCTTATTTTTTTTTATTACGGACACAAGTACTTATCCAAAGTATGCTTGTTTGCAGGTAGAAGTGAAACCTGGGATTCTGGCACGAGATGCTATTGCCAAAATTTTGGAGAAACGAGCAATATTGCCCCAGATGTGCAGAGTGTGTATTGGTGGTGACCCTTCTAGTCCACGTATCGACCTCAGCATGGATTTAGAAACATTATCCAATGTAAAGTAGATTATAAATAATAAATCACCAAATTTTCCGAATTCTCACTGTGTTTGTATTCCAAACTTTCTTGCATATTTTCTGAATATATTATTAGCTACCTTTTTGTGTATTTTTAATGCATATTTTAGACTTTGGAAAAGAAAGAGCTTTGGGTACACAGTGCATATCTTTCTATATTGGTGTCTATCAAGCACAGTTTTGTGCGGAAAACTTTTTTGTCAGTGGCATTTTGTGACGTTTGTCACAAACAAATATGGTTACAAGTCAGTTTTTCTAAATGATCTTATCACTTTTGTTGTATCTATCAGTTTCAACAGAATTAAGTTCAAATTCGAATATTTTATCTGTTATGGTTGTTCAGATCTACCAGTAAAGTACATTTTTAATTTTTTAAAAATGTTTTGTTGCCCTTTACCATCTGCGGTATTAGTAATTTATTGAAGAGAATATAATTTGAGATGCAAAGCATTACTTCGCCTTTTAGTGCATCACGATGTAAATATCAAGACACTGGAAGCTTCTTGTCTTTGTTCTCAAACGGGTCATGTACTCGGTAAAATCACCACTGAAAAATGAAATCCTCACAAATTAAAATCAGTTTTTCTCTCCTACTCATTCACAATGCAAAAGAAGCATAATTATATTTTTGTTCATACGAAACGGAAAAGATATTTTTTACTCAGAAAATTTCTAAACCAAGTGTCGGATTTTATGGATATATTTGAAATCTAATGTGTGACGAGATTATTTACAATTTCCAGCAGTACATTTAGGGATATCGATGTGAGTTGTGCCAATTCACTTTCCATCAGAAATGTGGTTCTAAAGTCCCAAATTATTGTGATCGTATGCAGCAAATTTCGCATGATGTCCGTATGGCAAATAAATTGCGAGATATATGTGATCAGTATGAAGGTCCAAACGCAGCACTTGTTGCCGAAATTATCCAACACTTCCAAAGTCCCACTGCAGGTATATTTTACTTTTTTCCACTTTTTTTTGTGCTGCCTCCATTTTTCAAGTGCTTTGTTTAGTAAGTTTCATCAGATTTATTTGTACCTTCTATGCTCATTAAGTTTCTATTTAAAAGTGAATTTCGCAGTAGTTATAAATACTCGAACTCCAGAGTCTAGATATGTGAGAAACAGCCTATAAAAATACTGAAAAATGCAGGATTACACAAAGTCATGGTATGTTTACCTTTCATTGCTTATCAGAAAAATATTGTCAGTTTCATGATATGTTTACCTTTTATTACTTACCAGAAAAATATCAGTTTACAGTAGTATTAGTCTATAGATCCTCTTCCGAATCGTGTGGGTATTTCACGTCAGCAAGCCGTGCGTTTACCAGGTCGACCCGAAATCGCAATTGGAATAAATGAATCATCTCGGGATCGTTCGTCATCAGCCCCCAATATTTATGAAATAACAAAAGATGAAGCGCTACGTGAAACGGTTTGCTTCAGAATTATATGGAATATTCATTATTTTGCTTGAAATACGCTTGAAATATTGAAATAGAATCTTGAAATAAAGAAATAAAAAAAAAAAGAAAACAAAGAAAATGGATGTGATACCTTTGAAATGTTCTGATGTTGTTTTTTTTTTCTAATTAGCAATATTGTTGAAATGAAAACTAATTCAATTTGCCACTAGGCCTATTTAATTTTGTTTGTTGAATTTTCTCTTTCTTTGTATCTTTTTATATAGGAACAACAAGGACCGCAAAACCGATAAATTTTTCCGGTCTTCGAGACT
>NW_018108243.1:257498-267985 GCF_000183805.2 Loa loa
AGAAAGTACTGGACGCATTGAGCAACAATGTTCATGTGCTTGTTCAACCATCAGGTATTTCCTCACATCTAATGATTTCATAGATTGGTTTATTAGTCACAGATTGGTTTATGAAAATGGATTTGATACCTTTGAAATGTTCTGATGTGTTTTTTTTTTCTAATTAGCAATATTGTTGAAATGAAAACCAATTCAATTTGCCACTAGGCCTATTTAATTTTGTTTGTTGAGTTTACTCTTTCTTTGTATCTTTTTATATAGGAACAACAAGGACCGCAAAACCGATAAATTTTTCCGGTCTTCGAGACTGGCAATTAGCTAGTAATCGGAGACCAAATCGTCTGCATCCATCAACTCTAGCCGGAATGGTATCACCATGTTTTACCACTTCACCGTCTTCAACAAGCTCTTCACCCCCACCGGCTTATTCTGGAGTTACATATGATCCTAATTCAGGACTACCCCCTACGCCACCACAATCAGCACCTCCACAGAAGACGTTTGGTTTTCGCTTTCGCAGCAAAAGTATGATTTATATAGTTCATATGATTCTACTGCATTCTTACGAACTCAATTTAGACATAGGTTAATGTTAGCATTTCTCTTTTGATAATTCACTTTCGTTGCTCATAATTCGATGTCATACTGAATTCCCACTATTTTAATTCAGGTCCAAACGATAAAATTCCAATTAAAGGACCGGGTAGTCGATCGTCCGTCTCCTCGGATCGACTGGGTGAACCTCATGAAGTAAGCTTGAGTAATCTTTTCAACCACCTCACGTTTTAACTCATAACTTGGAAATCCGTAAAATTCTGTTTCATAAAATTGTTTTTTCTTTCAGGGTGATTATAAGGAAAATTAAAGCAGCGAATTTTGATGGAAGGTTGGGAAATCGATCGTTCTTTGGTAACATATCACAAGAAGATTGGTAGTGGTTCATTTGGTACTGTGTATTTGGGCAGTTATTTTGGTAATTATATTAACGGAAGTAGTTTTGTTGTTTCTGATTTCTTCAAATTCATTTATTTCTAATGTTGGTCACTCTGTTAAACACCGAAGTCATATTGCATTACATGGTTGAAATGAAAAGCTTAACATCTCAATCTTCGGATTAATTATAAGACATTGATACCACTGACATGCTATATATGTATGTATATACATATATATATATATATATATATGATGATCTGATCTGCTGTTAAATTAAATCTTCAGGGAAAGTGGCAATTAAAAAATTAAATGTGGGTGAACCAAGTCCTGCTCAACTTCAAGCATTCAAAAATGAAGTTGGTGTGTTAAAGAAAACTAGACATGCAAATGTTTTGCTTTTCATGGGTTGGATGCGTGAACCTGACCTTGCAATTGTCACTCAGGTAATAACTAATACCTACTTTTATGTTCTCCTACCATTTTTTTTTTTGTTCGTCTTTACGTGCTTTTCATTACCAGTTATGATTTCAGTGGTGTGAAGGATCTTCTTTATATAGGCAAATACATGTGAATGAACCTCGAGTAGACTTCGAAATATCATCAGTTATTGATATTTGCAAACAAATCGCTCAAGGAATGAATTATTTACATTCCCGTCACATCATCCATAGGTTTCTACCAATTTCACACCTTCATCTTCATTATTGTTTGATTTTCACATTTTGGTGGTTTTTTTCAGTTGTACTTATTTTGATCAAATTCGCGAGGGCTTAGCATGATGTTCCCGGTTCAAGTAAGATATGGTCTCACAATTCGTGCAACATTTGTCTCCGACCCATTAAAATTTTCTCCTCAAATGCTTAAAGTATTTACTTGATCAATGAAACACACTATTTTTTACGCCATAACGATTTCTATAACGGCTACTTTATGTTTTTCTGCTTTTGACTCAACCAATATCTTGCATCTAAAAAATATTCGTTTTAGGTCGTCCTTTTAAAGAGTTCTATTTGTTCTATTAATCTTTTTCTTTTTTTCTTCAATATCTAGATAATGCGTTATCAGTAACTCCGACAAGATCGGTGTTTTTGAACTGTCGTCGTTTTTCAGTTTTCTTTTTTTTTTTTTTTTTGTTAATTTCAGAGATCTTAAGACGAACAACATTTTCTTAACTGATGATGGTACAGTTAAAATTGGCGATTTTGGTTTGGCCACTGTCAAAACACGATGGAGTGGTGGACAACAAAATCAACAACCAACTGGAAGCATCCTTTGGATGGTATAGTTTGATTTTTTCTTTTCCTTACTTTTAAATTATTGGTAATGTTTAGTTTTTTACGCGATGTTCAAAATAATGTCGAGATTAAGCATGAAAGCGTTTAGGCTCCGGAAGTGATAAGAATGCAAGATGCGAATCCATACACAACTTTTTCTGATGTATACTCATTTGGCATTTGTTTATTCGAATTGCTGTCAGGAGTTTTACCTTATTCGCATATCAATAGTAGGGATCAGGTTTGCCCCTTTGAACACTTTACTATCCATTAGCTCACAGGTGAGACTTGTTTATATTTTCGAAAATTCAGATTTTGTTCATGGTCGGACGCGGTTATTTGAAGCCTGACTTGACGAAAGTGCGGCACGATGCACCAAAGGGCTTATTAACGTTGCTTGAAAAATGTATTAAATTTTGTCGAGACGAGCGTCCGGAATTTGAACAGGTTAATATATGTTTTTTAGTTTCACGTTAAGCTATGATCTTCTGGAAATTCTTGTAAAAATACTTCTTTCAGGTTTGATTTTTCCAGGTTCTCATCTATCTTGAGCGAGCCTCAGCTGGTCTTCCAAGACTGAAACGTTCTATGTCAGAACCACAAATATACAGAAGTTATTATGACCAGCATGATTTTTTGTCACCGGTTCAGACACCGAATTCCCCGAAAACAAATACAGCTGCAAATTTTTCGCTTCTTACTACATATAGCTGGACCGATCATTTGTAATATTTCCTAATCCTTCATTGCTTACGTTACGTTTCCTATGCAATTGGTGACTATCAGCAACCTTATAAGAAAGCGATATCAAAGAAACTAAAATTTGCTAGGATGTGCTGAGTGATTCTGAGCAGTTAATCCTTATAGAGCCTTACCGTTTGAGACTGAGTTCGAAATATGTTGCAGAAAAGCCGGTTATGTAAATGGTGAGTGATGCCACATGTATATCGGTGAACTGATGATGGAAATTTTATGACGCTGTTCTGTTAAAACAGTGCTTTGCTTAATTAGGAGTCAGGTAGTCCACTTCACAAACTCTAACTTTAAGCAAGAGCCTCTCATTTGAAGTTTTTGGCATTTTTCTTGTCAATCTGCAGCGAAGTGTCGTCACTAATTACTGTTTTTAAACTGTTGGGGCCTATAATAAGGTCCAGGCCGTGCTTCATCAGCTTCCTGTTTCAAAATTTTGTGTTAATAGGTACTAACCATTTTCCAATTCGAAATCCAGTCCCTCGCCTCACAAATACAGTAATCGTTTGTATCTCTCATCCAATTAAAACGTATATGACGTAGTACGGAGGCGGTAGATTATAAGACGTTGCAGTTGACAGACTCATAGGATGAACCGCTCAAATACGTTATTTTACTTTAATTTGGCTGTCTTCAGTTTTATTCATTAGAAAAGTGTTGTAATTGTTTTAACAGTGCATTTTTTTATCGCTTCCAGCATACTCTACAGTGTCATTCATTGTTTCAGTGTGGTCGACACTTCGTAAAAGTTATATATTATGTCTATAATTTTAGTTCAAATAATTGCTGCTTTCTAAATATAGAATTATCTGTTTTTCGTGATCATGGGTTTAGTCTCAAACTCTTTGCGAGATACTTTTTACTGAGGAAGGGAAATGTTGAGCTGTTTAATGAAAGGATTTTCGCTGAAAATGAAAAAAAAAATTGGTTACGAAATCAAAGGATATTTGTGCCACCTTTCATCCCATTGACTTTTGGTATATCGATTAGTCTCTGATTATATTTCTTTGGTTGCTACGGTTATTGTTGTTCAGCTGAGGACAGAAAAGACTTTAGCTATTATTAGCTTATGATAAATTCTTGAAGCATATTTTCACCTTCTATTATTGTGAAAATCAGTAGACAATGCTAAAAATACAAGTTTTGATATTGCAGAATTGTCGCAGTCTAGGCTGCAACCTGTTAATTGTTTTTCTTCATTTCAGACTTTCGTTTTTTTATGTAATCTTAACAACGGTATTTCATACGAGTGCAGTATTGAAATTGTTTTTGTAGGCGCTATTCTAATTTGATAAGTAAGTTTAAAGAAAAAGAAAACTATTTCACATTTATTTCACTTGTCATACTGGAAAAAGTTTGGATGAATTTTGAAATATGTTGGGTCGAATTCCGAGAAATATAGGAGCACTGTTTTTTATGAAAGATTTCGTAATGCATCATATATGTAATTGCTCCGCGTGAATTCACTATAAAATTCTTTAGTTTTAAATAGCACGATTTTTGCTTGTAGTGTCTTTTAAAATGAGTTATTGTGAAGCACATGGATGCCTTTTTGTGGTACTAAATGTTTTTAATTGATGTATATGAACTGTTCTGCAACTTCGGGTCGTTTACAATTTTCCCTAATTTGTGTTTATTTACGCTTTCTATGAAAAATAGTAGTGAATTCATTTTATGGATGGTTGAGATGCAAACAATTAAAATTTCTGACATCTTTTTTGAATTTCTGACATTTTCCAGTGAAGTTCATCTGGCCCATGTTCATACCTAAACATTCATATCGATAAAGCTTCAAGGTTGTTAATCTTATTTCATGAGGATATTTGACAAAACGTGAACTGAAAAGGAGAGTTTTCTTGGAAACAATGAAGAAACAATGGAACTCAGTGCAATGATTTCAAGATTTTACTTGAGACAGTTGATCTGGAAGGGTCGCTGTATTTTCGTCTAAAGGTATTATTAGTCGTTAAATTCAGTCTTAATTTTAAATTCGGTTTTTAATCTCCATACCATTGTTAGGGAATGGTATTAAATTTCTGGGATCTCTGAATTAAGCAACGAACGGTGCAGGGTTACGTATGAGGAATTGCTGGCTAATTGAAGTGGATTGAGGTTTTTTTAGTGTGACGGAGAATTTTCATAATGAGTTCGTTAACTCCAGTTCTTCCTTCAAAGGTAAATGGAGTTGCCAGGTAACCGCTAGACGCGTGAATGGAACTCGTACGTGAGCAAGCAGGTTGAAGTACTTATGAGGGAAATTCAGTTGGTTGTTGATCCTGCAGAATTTCCAGAATCAGAAAATAGTCACTAGTGAAATTCGCGGCGATATACATGCAAAATTAAGAGGGGAGATGCTGTTTGCATGCAAAGGACGCATTGATTTCGTCGTGACCATTTTGATTCCTAGATCTGGAAGATCCGATATTCTTTGTGGATATTGTTTTGGTGGAGATTGTTGTCACTGAGAATAATGGAATTATCTTTACGTTGATAACACCTTATTTACATAATGCAAGATTAACAGTGCAAACTTTTCCCGAATAAATATTCCGCATAGTTCTTTTTTTTGGAAGTGGCACAATATTACGAGACAATAATTATTGCCATTGTGTTCCCATTTTTTTGACATCATGTCTTAATTGTTAACAGGTACCATGCTACTCAAGTTGTTAATCATTGCAGCCTGATTTACTTTTACATACATGCTTCAATATCCTTCCATTTCTTGTTGCTTCGTTAGTCAGTAAATGAATTATTACTGTTCTGAAACAAAAGGTTTTGAAATCTCTTACAGTTAATATCATCTTTTATTTCTTTGCTCTCTCTCACTCTATAGCTAATGTGGATCTTGTTCTTTTAAACAACTTGCTTCCCTCAATGCCGTTTTTTCTGTGCTAATTTTCTTCAATTACTGGTTCGAATGGTACTACCAGGAAGTCACGTACTTCTACGTCAGAAGCGTTTGTTAGCTACACACCAGTGTCACATGTGAAAACTGTCCTCAGTTCAACAAATTGTGGGGAGAACTTCAATGGACCGCTTTGCCTCAACTTTTGGAGCAACTTTTAGAGGAACTTCAACCCTGTTACGCAAAGCAGAATACAAAGTCAGAAATGAGTGAACATTAAAGACGTAAATGTTTGTACCTAACTTCCCATCCCACTTAACAAAAGTGTTCGGAACCACAGGGGAAGTGAACAGAATTCTAATTTTGGTGAGCAATAATTATCAGGGATTTAGTGAGTTTTTGCCACGAATAACGACTACTGGCACTGCAAACAGTGCAAACAGTGTATATTTATTTATGTAATGCATGTTAAAACTAAGACTTGTTCGCAATTGATGACTTTTTAAAGTGCTGGGTTGCTTCTTTTTTTTTTCAATTTTTTAAAATGCTTTTAAAAAATTGGAAATTCCAATTCACATAAGCTTCCTGGAACATTTCAATGCAATAATTTTGCATGAAATAATCTCATGGACCCTTGAATGTGGATTTTTGTAACACGTGAGAGATTGAATCGCTTTAATTTTATCCATGGAATGAACTCTTTTATGCATTAATAATATATATCAATCCATCCAGTTGATTTTTACGCTGTTTGAAAATTATTTAAAATGATTTCATCGATCAATATGGGCTGTACTGCTTAGAGAAATAAGAAGTAATAGTTCCCATATTTGTTTCATTTGTTTCTGCCTCAATGGTTTTTGCTTGTTACAGTTTTTGTTTGTTACCTTTAATGGTTAAATGAGCTTTGGACCTTAAATCCTACTAAATAAGAGTCTTTTTGAAATGCTTCAGACTGTATTGTTAGTACATTTATAAGTTTCTTTAGAAAGCACACAATACGTTACCAGGATCAACAAACGGTGTCTAGAAAATAAGCAACCATTTAACCAGCAACCAGAAAGATGGTAAACTTATATAAAGATAGCAGAAAACTAGGGGAAAATGCTTCCGAATGGTTAGTTGTGCTCCACTTCTGATTTTATTTCACTGATACCTGAAGCATACTAAAAGTTTTAGCGATGCTGGCAGTCGGATTAGAGGAAACTGACATTTGAAGAAAGATTTCAATTGTTTTTTAAAACTTCACTCCTAATTATTTTTGAAAGCACAAATTTAAAGGAATGAATTTATAGAAGAGTGATTTATTTTTTCGTATTTATCGATCATCTCTTTTGAGATATGAGGTAAAGTAATTAGCTCGCTTGATTATGATATGATATATATATAGCAGCAAATAATATATGAATATGGAGAAACAAAGACATATATTGCTTAATAAACGAAGCATTATTTGTATTTCCAAGTTAGAAGTATATTGATTTTGTTATGAAAAGTAGCCCTTTGTTTTATAATCACAATGTTTAATAATACCACTGTATTTTTGAATGTGCAGCAAATAAGCGCTTAGTCTTAAGGTTGTGAAATTACAAGTTACAAGTCAACTGTAGAGGTTGAGTAAACTAGATGTGATTGATTTATTTAGAAAATTTTGGAAAAGTGAACAATTTGGTTCTGAAAATCAGCACTGAATCTTTGATTTGTAACTAATATTTCCTTTTTTTAATATCATCCAGGATAAATTTTAAATCGTTCTGGTGTATTGCAAAAGATAGGTTTGTTCCACTTCATACCCTGCATATAGTTTATTCAAAATATCATCACGCTTTTATTTATTTTACTATTGAAAATTTCGCAATCGAATACGAAAATAGCGGAACTGGAAAAACGGTAGACAACCACCATTAATGCCAAAATTCCACGCTCCATTCCATCAGGAATATCAGCATAAGTACGGTTAATGTAAAACTGTTTTGAATGACATATTTTGCGAGAAAATAAGGAAGTTTTAATTTAAATTTATGGAAAATGAAAGGAAATGAGGGAATGGAAAAAGAAGACCATCCTGATTCCATTTTTCCAAACTTGATATATGGTAGGGGACCGCAATAAAATAAATTCAGGACCGATTTTCAGGTGATCGAAATCATTCTGATTGTCACTGCCGTCTTATCATGAATACATATGAAGTCTAGAAAGCTAATGTTAGTGAAATTACACGTCACACGATGATCGGTTCTGAACACCGTTGGTTTGTGGATGTTCATATTTCAGCATTTTCTAGTGATTCATATTAGCTTTTATAATCCAGAATTATAAAATTATCCACAGTTTACGACAGCAGAATTTCAATTTCTAAACTTAAGTTTCAAATAAGTTTGAGACGTCAGTTTAAAATTTTACCTTTCCACCCGAGATTAATGAAGCCAAATTGTATTGAAAATGCTGTCAGTGATGACATTCACATGTTAAACTGTTTAACGGCGCACACAAATATGACTAAAGTCATCATTCAGCTTGATGGTATGGATTAGTTTCTCAAATTTCCTCAGAATCCGTGAAAAGATAATTGATGAGAAAAGTGTAGAAAGTGCATGTCACTACAGCCTGGGATGAGTTCAGCTAATGGGATATATGTTACAGTCTAGGAAGAATACTATCTTGAATATCTTTGGTCATTTTCGATTGGTGAGGAGCTAGTATCAATTACGCAAATGATGAAAAGGGACAAGAGAAGTGAGAATGTCATGCAGAAATTATCCACTTAGCTGTAAGGAGCTACCGATATCGATTAAAATGAGGCTTCAGGCCTGGAGCTATGCAATTATAATTCTGATGGTATGTATTTTTCCATGCATAAATTCCATTTGGTTACTGGAATGAAGAATGATTCGGATGAAAAGCATTTATTAGTTAACTGAAGGAGACGTGAATGCGTGAGAGGAAACTTGAAGGAAGTCATAAATTGATAAATGACATAATGCTATCAATGTAATTGTTTTTTTTCTCTTTAAATTTAGTTTCTCCTGAACTTCTTTTTTTTCGGGGTCTTTTTTATTTCTTTGATAGTAAAAGGATGTTTGGGAGATGATATTTATTTGTTGATTTATTGTTGAAGTTGAACAGTTAGTTTCAATTTTTTCTTATGGACATTTCTACGACGACGACTTTAATGTAATGAGTTCATTGAATTGTTTCACGGAGCAGTAATGATGTCATAAACTGTACAGTGACACTGCCACTGTTCGGCCCCTTCTTCCGTTGAATTGATGAGAAAGAGTTAGGGTTTTACTGGTGATCTATTACGTTCTCCAAAAGGAGCAATTTAAACCGGAAATGGAACGAGTGCAGTTGGTATTCGAAAAAATAGGTATATAATACTTCATTTGCAATCCCGTGTCTACAGCTTATCTTTTACCATCTCCTTCTACTCCAAAGTCGAAAGAATTGATTGCATAAGTAGAACGATTTCTGGTTATAAACACCCCTATTGCTGATGGCAGAAAAACTCAGGTAAGATTGATGGTCAATTGGGTTGTTCGATGTAGTAATAATGTTTCATTCTTTTTTCTCGACTTTCACAAACATCCAATCGGAATTTTGCACATTTCTAACCGTTCTAATGATATATCGGGATGGAAGCAGAATTCCATAATGGGAAAGTAGTGGAAATGTGAAGAGAAATAAGGGGAAGGAGACTTAAGAAAGATAACTAACAGAATTTGCTGTGCTTGTTGCCAGCTTTTTTCACTCCTTTTTATGTTCAAATTATAGTCTTTTTTTGAGCAGTAACATTTCAGCTTATTCCCTTCTATTTATTTTCAATTTAATGTTAGTATTTTTTTTTGTAAATTTTGAAAAAAAACTTTGAACTTTTATCACTTTTCCCGCTGTAGTTGTGTAAGTAAGAGTAAAGGACGACCTACACCACTTAGTACTAGAGGATTTCAATAAATCTCAATGCTCATATTTCGAAAATTTCATTAGCTGTTTCTCGCTTTCGTGATGAAGATGCTGCAGTGTTACGTTCTCCACGTTCTATATTATTAATTCTTGCCCTTCTCTTTTATCATACAATGACATAGAGTAAATTATTCGCGGAATTCACTGAGTAGTAAAATGGGTGATGGAGAATAGGTAATTCAACATTCTTTTCGGCACTCTTATGATTGTTCTCAGTAATTCTAATTGATCAGATTTAATTTGAGGCGAGAAATGTCTTTCGTATAATCATATCACCAATGTCTTTCATAGTAATTGAGATTTAAAGGAAGAAATGATTCGCTTGAAATGTGCACATATTAATTTATTACATGCCATTACATCCAGGACCACCACAGACAGATGCGAATTTTCCTATGGGCCTTATATAAAAATAAATAAATTAATTACATAAATAAATAATGTATAAGTTTTTGATATGCGCAACCCTAACAGCACCGTAAAGAGCATGTCGCCAATTAATCTGTTCATCAACTCAGAAATTTCCCATTCAATCGGAAGTGACGTATGTGCAAAATGTTGCCACTTTTCCATCAATCAAATACAAAGTTTTGATATATAAAGAGACCTAAGATATTTCCAGAACTGCACTGTCTGTCATTTCTTGGATTATTTCTCAATGACAAATATCTCCGTACTTTTCCTACCCTAATTCATTATTTGAAACCACTAACATT
>NW_018108243.1:268194-276428 GCF_000183805.2 Loa loa
AATTGATCAGATTTAATTTGAGGCGAGAAATGTCTTTCGTATAATCATATCACCAATGTCTTTCATAGTAATTGAGATTTAAAGGAAGAAATGATTCGCTTGAAATGTGCACATATTAATTTATTACATGCCATTACATCCAGGACCACCACAGACAGATGCGAATTTTCCTATGGGCCTTATATAAAAATAAATAAATTAATTACATAAATAAATAATGTATAAGTTTTTGATATGCGCAACCCTAACAGCACCGTAAAGAGCATGTCGCCAATTAATCTGTTCATCAACTCAGAAATTTCCCATTCAATCGGAAGTGACGTATGTGCAAAATGTTGCCACTTTTCCATCAATCAAATACAAAGTTTTGATATATAAAGAGACCTAAGATATTTCCAGAACTGCACTGTCTGTCATTTCTTGGATTATTTCTCAATGACAAATATCTCCGTACTTTTCCTACCCTAATTCATTATTTGAAACCACTAACATTTCCACAGCAGTAACTAATGTGATATAAACACAGATTAATGATGATTTCCATATTATCCACCACTCAGTATTTGTTGAAATATTGGTTGTCTCATCTAAACTTCATTTTTGGTTTTCTTTATTAATACGAGCAATAAACTACTTCTGCTTAGCTCAATTTTGAAACTTTAGCCATCCTTTAGTTTCTTCTAAGATTTTCCTTTTATTCCAGCAAAGATAAAGTGGCCTTTGACCTTGCTTTTAAAAAATGAAGCATATTAGGAAATAAAGATGGCGTTCGAAGCCAGTTATTCGCTATGCTATCATAAGAGAGATGAAACCAATGCATGTAAAACATTCTCCAAACAAATTCTTATTATTTTCGATTTATAAAAAGTTAAGACTTTTAACTTGCCTGTAACATAAAGAGAAGTGGACTGGAAAATTTACTTTTGCAGAATAAAGTCAACTTTTGTTATAAATTCCACTTTTCTAGATAGAACTAAACTTTTCCGGACAATATTCTTAACTAATGGTGGTATCTTATATCACAATGCGCAACTGTAGCCTTCGTGAAAGGTAAATTCTAAATATTTGCATATGCAGAAGGGCACTGGAATTTGTTTGGATGTACATTTTCCAATTTTTTATTTAAGTATATTATTTGGCTAAAGGTAGACTTTTAACTTTGTGCTCAAATCATACATCAGAGGATGCTATCTCACTCGCCAGATTTTAGACGTGGTTCATCGGTGTCGCTGACAATCGATCCCGGCCGGTTCCAAAGCTCCACTCTTCAAATATCAACAGTCCATGAAGAGTTCGTGTTAAAATTATATCTTCATTATACCATCATCTCTTACTATACTGAGGAAAATTTTTTGTCTTTGCAATAATTGATAAAATGCAAAGCGACCCTAAATATGCACTGATTTACAATAATTGTGGGCGCTTATTTCATTTTTGCTCATAATTATTTCACTGGTCATAACAACACCGCCATTTCTAGTCATCAGAGCATATTTTGAATTTTTAGTATTTCTGAAGAACTGGAGCTTCGTAAGTCACGACGTCTGACACGCCACCAATTGCATCATCTTGACATCTCGGTATCCTTGTCCGCAATCTACGCAGAATTTGCTGTAAGTTAAACGACATTTTCCAATGTTTTTCGCTTTAATTAATGAAGAAAAAAACGAAGTAAAAGATGGACAACCTATTAAAGAAAAATACTTAATATATTCCGTTTTTACAGGCTCTTCCAAGTCCAAGTACTTCGTCCTGTGAAAAAGTTGCTGGTTGCAGTCAGAAAAATCGACATACGTTGTGGCCCATACGGGAAACTCGTGTACGGCTATTATCCAACTACGGAGCTTCATGTAATTCTACAGCTGAGGATGTTTGCCAGAGCTATATCAATGCCAACTATATTTTGGTCACCTTATCATTTTCCTAATACCTGCAAGCACAGATCAATTCTAAGAATTAACAGCCTCGTTATTCACAACAATCTTCTTCATTTCTACTGTTACTGACTAAAAAATTCCAAACTGGTCCAACTTCGTCGGCGAGTTTGTTCACAGGGAGTGTGAACCTTTCAACGACCCTTTCATTACTCATGAAATATTTGTGGAATAACACCAACAACTACAAAGTTTCGAAAAATATAACATATAAATTTTCGTCGGTAAAAGAAATCATCCCACCCGTCATTTCTATGGATATTGATTTCCAATCAACTGATTAAATGCAGGATTCGAAGTCAGAATTAATGTATATCGCAGCAGAAGGCCCAATGCCGAATACAGTTAACGATTTTTGGTCAATGGTTCTTCAGGAACGTACACCAGTTATTGTAATGGTGACCAACCTAGAGGAAAAACCTTGCGGAGCCAAGCTAGCATTAGTACGCTTTTAGAACTTGGTATACAGAATTTCTTGTAGCTCGAATAAGGAATTATATATTAAAAAGCTCCTCATACAATTCTGAATTCTTCAAATCGAAATTGATGAAATTTGTGAAATGAACACTTGGACATTTTACAGAAAAAATGCGAGAAATACTGGCCGGATAGCCATGCCTGTTATGGAGAAATTGATGTTACCGTCGTATCAACATACTTTCATGACGGTGTACAAATTCGCCACATCATTTTAAATGTACTGCTTTTTGTTTACTTGAAAGCTAGTTTTCTACATGTGCTTTCGTAAATTTGACAGTTTCTGGTAACAAATGTGTCCGGCACATTAATACGAGTTATTCTTTACAACTTAAAACATAAACTAAATAGCGGAAGCATGAACGAGAGCTGGAATTTTCATTTTCCGAAAGGCTAGTGCTTAACTTTCACTATAACCCGAGCTGCATTCGACATCTGCTTTCACAAACAGATGACGCGTTGCATTGAACTGTTCCAAAGTTCTGCTATTTTAAAAGCATGAAGATAATGCAACATTCATAGTAATGTTCAATGCTTTCCAACTTCAATTCCTTGTTGAATTCTTAGCCTAATTTATTCAGGTAAAAGTTACCAATAAAATATATTTAAAAAGAGGAAGTAACTGATTTATGTTTTTAGTGTGGTGGTTTGGAGCATCACGTGAGGCACATTTGGTTTACAGAATGGTTAGATCACCGTTTGCCTGTGCAACATATCACTCAACTTTTGAAAGTAATCGTTGCTACGGAAAGTTACAGGAATGAATATCGAGAATTTTCCTCTCATACAGCACCAGTTATTGTCCATTGCAGGTAACTTCCTCCAATGACTTCTAAAAGACCAGCACTGCATCCAAAAAAATCCTTTATCATCATTTATAATGAATATGAAGCAGCATCCACTGTTTGCAGTGCTGGAATCGGTCGAACCTGTACCTTTATCGCGATAGCTTTGGGAGTGGATCAGCTCTGTAAAACTCCTGAAAACATCGATGTTTTTTCTATTGTATCCAGATTACGCAGACAGAGGTTTGTTTAAAGAGATGTATCAGTGGTACAATGATAAAATAAGGAACACGATTTCCTAATCATTCATTGTGGCCCCCTGTGATGGCTGAGCCATGACGATTATAAGTAGACCCCTAGGTGTTCAGAATGCTTGGTCAAACAGTTCCACCTAATTCACCAGTTGATCATACCTTCAGCAGTTCAGACCGCTTGTTTCATCTAGCTTGATTGATACGTCCTCCTTCTGAAGTTCTCAGCCTCCCAAACCCTGCAACACCCCAACAATACTTTACTGCTATGATATATCACGATGACAAAACACTAAACTTATTTTTAATAGAAATTACAGATTTGGAGCTGTACAGCTTCCAGGACAGTATGCATTCATCTACCTAGTGCTGCAACGCATGGAAAAAATCCTTCCAGAATTTTGTGCACAGAATGACCAAGACAAGTTCCCTGCATGCCTTACTTTCTCAAGTATAAATTCTGCTCCAAAGCCTTTGATTTTTAAGCTAATGGAAATAGCAAAAACTTCTCTATGGAGAAAAAATAAACTAAGGAACGGTAAAAAACCCCGGAGTGGTTCTCACTACTTAGCACGTTTTCTGAGACATTACTTAATACCACAGAACCCTGTATCAAAACTGTAAAAAATTTTTCTAGAGACATTCGACGATGAGAATGCCAAGTCAGAAAGTGAAAATGATGACGAAATATTCTGGAATAACCAAGCTGACCTACTTTACAGCAATTTCTAACAGTTAACGAACCAGGGTCTCACCTTTCCATAAAACATACCTGACCGTATTCAGTTTGCTCATTTTAACGTTCTTAATACATTTTCAAGAAATAATAATAATGTACAAATCTCTGTATTGTTTTCTGCAAGAGCTGAAATAGCACTTCGGCAGTGAAATACCAGATGAAAGATAACCATGAATTCGTATAATCATACAAGCAGAAGTGCACAAGTAAACCCAATCAAATCTGATTATTTCGAGATTGTTAAAACTCGTTGTACTACAAAATAACGGGAAGTCAAGATGCAGAAGGAGGAAAAAGGAAGAGAGTAGAATAAGTGTATTTACAAATGCTAAAAACTGTGTTTTTCCAAGAATCATGAAATAGACTTTATAAATACTGCAGCATTGTAACCGACGTGATTAATTTACGACACAAGCGACAACTTTTGACTTAGTCCAATCAATTAATTTTCAAGCGCATACGGCACATTGAACTGTCACATAACTTAATCACATAAAAACGGATACCACGAGATACATTCCTTCCCATTTTTTCCGCTTCCTCCTTTGTTTTACAGTTTCGTCTAACCAACTTCATACTACAACTTTTAAAACAAGCAATTTGCAAATGCTTACAATATGCAAATATCCAGATGATTCATATCTATTCAGTTCTCGATACCAGTTCAACGCATACCATCACTATTTTATTGTAGCACCTTCGACTAAAATCAATTAATAGCGAAAATGATACCGCATCCAGAACTAAGATAAAACGGTATCACTTGACAGTGTCAAACAAATTCTATACTCTTCTTTTGAAATAGCAGCGTACAATCTTTGTGGTAATGTACGTGAACCAAGCGTGGGTCTACGAGCACCGCACCGCATTATGTACTGCCTCCTAAAAATGATATTTATTTTCAAAGACACAGACCAAACACATTCAGCATTTCCGCCTGCTAATTGGTAGAAATACTATCGGCTCAGAATAACCTGACTGAACTTTCAACGTCACTACATTACCACCTGGTTTGTTAATTCACTATTTAACGTCAGTAATGAATTAGAAATCTGCGAAAGATTTACCTGCGATATGGCATGTCTTCGTCGCCAGTGAGGATTTGCTCAAGGGTTCTCTTTTCGGTCCTGGAGAAGTATGAAAGCAAAAAGCCATACTTCCAGAAATTTTAGGGAAATATTTCATGTCCATAACACTATTGATTTTTAGTTAAACTTCCCAAACTAATTCTACCTTCACAGTTATAAAAAATATTAGAATAAAAAAAATATGTAAAACAAATATTAAAACCTTAACAAGCAGACAATAAAGCAGTATAAGCTTGCATACCCTAGCCCGTATAAGATATATGAGTTAGATATAAAAATCATGCAAAACTACACCAAAAACAGTCCAGTAACGCGTTTTCCAATATGGGTAGCAAGAAGTTTACCTATTTGAGGGATTTTTTATAGAAGAACCAAAAAGAGGTTCTTCAGAGCTAAACCAACGGGCCCACATAAACCTCGTACAATCGGTACTCGATAACCTGCACCAGCTTTCCCACCATTAGCAGCACTTTGACAGTTTTGCTCGTCTGATCGTACGAGCAACATAACGAATTGTCGTATTTCGCACTTCTCATTTTCAGTTAACTACAAATAAAATTTGTTGTTGCTCAAAAGAAGATATCGATAAACTGGAGGTAATACGTGGTAAGAGTAAATAATTTTACCAAGGTTCCTGTGAAAATTCATCAGGCAAGCCACACTATACTACTCCGGTCAGTAAGTTCTATAAACCCAGTAGAACTGGATGTATTTCAAGCTATCCAACTTGATTACCCTGCCTCTATTTTTATAAAATAAACAAAAGTTCAATCGAAAAGTTATAGTTACGAAAACCAGTTGTTTCAATGGATTCTATTAAGCGAAAGAAATTTCCGAATTCTTTGAAGATTAAGCGACTAATACGCAGTATAAAGAATCCGTACGATGAATTAAACCTATTTTGATGAATATATTTTAGAAGGTATTAAGATCCTGAAAAAACTGACCTGCAGAAATTATCACCACCAAACAACTTTTAATCAGCTTTTACGCGAACTTCCAAAATAACTCAAATAAACAAATCCAATAAGGCAAACAAACCAACCCTTTTATCGATTGCAGAAACTAACTGCGTATAAAGTGCATTGCAGCAAGCAACCACTCCCTCAATTTGAATTATATCCTTGACAGCATCTAAGTAATCATCCAAATCATTGCTTCTTGTACAATTCGAAACTTTTTTACAGAGGTTGACTAATTTGTCTCCAGTAAGAGCAAAATACGGTTTTGCTATAATTATCTAACAGTGAATTGTGAAATGAAAAAAAAAGATAGAGGTAAATGAAGTAGAAGTAGATTTATGGATTTCGAAACATTCTAATGGAAGAATAAGCAAGTATCATTTCATGTAAAACACAGACCTCCAATAAAATTTAGTTTAATATCTTTGTTTCAAAATGAGATCTGGCAGCAGTCAGAAACATTAAAAAATGTCAATTCACTAATAGTGCCAACACTTTTAAGTAATCCGCAAATACAGCACTGCATTTTAGCCAGTAATCGGAATCAGATGCAGTCTGAAAAAATCAGATACAGTCTGACTCCGATTACTGGAACAATTAAACGAAATGATTTACTTGTGTTAAGTTGTAGGAATATCTAAAGACATGCTGGAAAGTTGTATCATGCTGATTAAAAAACTAACATTCATCCACTAACTGTGCGGATGCGCACTTGAACAAAACTGGTAAGATATAAACAATCAATTTGGATACGGTGAGATTTTCGAAATCACTAATAATCTGGAAATTGCGTATTTATTAACTTCGCTAATAAAACAATAAAAACAAATCATCTGTTTGTCTATGCAGATTTAAGACACTAATCTCAGCATTAATTTGCCTGCGAACTGAAAACTAAAATATGCATGACAATAAAAACCCAATTACTTCTAAACTGAACAGAAAATAAAGAAGAGGGTGGAAATACTGAAAGTTACAATGTGGTATTTCGTATCTTTTTCCTGAAATTGAAATAACTGAAGATAACCTTATTAGCCGCTTTCACGTCGTCGAATAGCATTTTCTGACGACAAGCAGGTTTCGGTTGCGCTTGGTTCCACGTTAGTTGCCATGTATTATCTTCACCCGTCATGCGACTTGATAAGTGACCTTTAAAGTATGCAGACAGATTGTTGTGGGAAAAGCTGACAATCCAGAAAATTACGGACACAAAGGTAAACAAAAGAAAGTTCAAAGCTTACCTTTACCCGTATTTTCATCATCCACGATAAAATCACGAGGAGAATGCCACCTTACAAAGTCTTCAAAACAGCAACCTGGATTGGCAGCCTAAAAACAAAAGATGACCTATGTAATTCGTAGCATGTGAGCATTCATCAAAAAGTGTATCATACTTTAAAAGCTTCCATGTCTGAAAAAAGCGGCTCCAATTGTGCTTTGACCCGTTCTTCAGGATTCTTTAACGAAGCTAAATATTCAGCATGCCTCTCAAGCATATCTTCGGTTATTGGAACACGACTCTGAAAAACACTCGTATACAGGAAGAAAAAGAGATATGATGGATAAAAGCCAAGTAAAACAAACCTGTGTAACAGGTTCATACATAAGCCTATCGGGAAAGTGAAAGAGTCGCAAAGTGCTAAAAGTTTTCAAGCGCCCTTCTGCTCCTGAAGAGTCTGGTTTTTGTCTTGATATTCCTTCACCACTTTCTTCTAACGATTCTGGTGCGTCAAAAAATTCATCCCCTTCTGCAAAAATAAATTTAGTCTAATCTTAAACCTTCCACAAAGCCGTTCGAAAGACTTCGCCCATAAGTTGGATCAAGAAATCAACGTATATACCTGACTTATACAGTTGCCAGTTCTGCATAAAAAGGTTTTTCGATTCACGCCGTTTTTTAGCTTCAATTGCACATTGTAAAAGCTGTAGATTCTGGTGAAGTTTACAGGTAGATAAATTGGGAGCTAGAGACTCATCCAATCTACAAAAGCTTATTGT
>NW_018108243.1:276812-283964 GCF_000183805.2 Loa loa
CCTCTCAAGCATATCTTCGGTTATTGGAACACGACTCTGAAAAACACTCGTATACAGGAAGAAAAAGAGATATGATGGATAAAAGCCAAGTAAAACAAACCTGTGTAACAGGTTCATACATAAGCCTATCGGGAAAGTGAAAGAGTCGCAAAGTGCTAAAAGTTTTCAAGCGCCCTTCTGCTCCTGAAGAGTCTGGTTTTTGTCTTGATATTCCTTCACCACTTTCTTCTAACGATTCTGGTGCGTCAAAAAATTCATCCCCTTCTGCAAAAATAAATTTAGTCTAATCTTAAACCTTCCACAAAGCCGTTCGAAAGACTTCGCCCATAAGTTGGATCAAGAAATCAACGTATATACCTGACTTATACAGTTGCCAGTTCTGCATAAAAAGGTTTTTCGATTCACGCCGTTTTTTAGCTTCAATTGCACATTGTAAAAGCTGTAGATTCTGGTGAAGTTTACAGGTAGATAAATTGGGAGCTAGAGACTCATCCAATCTACAAAAGCTTATTGTCCAAAAGAAGTAGAAAAAAAGTTTGTGGCAATGGAGTACGAATATTACAAGTGTGTACTATTTGCATCATAAACATAACTGCTCTGATATTTAATAAATTTAATAATACATACCCAGGGACGTATAAATTTTTTTCATAATATTCCTGCAGTTCGTACGTAATAGCTGACCATAAATGAGAAAATCCGGCTAATGAATGGTTCGGAGCACACAACATTTGGGCAAGCGCAACAGAGATGCGACAAGTTAAGCTGGATTCAGGAGCCGATTTACATGCGGATAATATATTCTTCAAGAACTCATAAAATTAAAATGAGCATGCTGTTAATTACACAACATAATGGAAATGCAAGAAATTAGCATCCTAGAGTTTGAATAAGTCCGACCAACATAAACTTAAGTAACAGTGATGGATATCAAAGTTCAAACTGGTTCGATGAAGAACACGCCCATTACCATCGTCACAACTTCAATAACGTCTTATAATAAAAATTTCATATGAACAAGCAATGATAGTGTGAAATTCACTTGCACTTTGGACATTTTGGCAATAACATCGCAAGACTTTATTGTAAGTACACTAACTGAATAACTTACGCTAAGTTTTTGGTAAATGTCCATTGTGTTACTATCCTCCTTTATGCTTTCGGTATGATAAGCTTTCGAGCACTGTACATTTTTAACAGCACTACCTGGGCCAGGACTCGATGCTCCTCCCGAGCACACCGATTCAACATCTACAGTGCATGAAGTGTTACAGCCTGGCAAAACATGTTCGCACTTCGTCTTTTCAAACACTTTATCAACCCAATGCCGAATAATATCCTATAAGATGCTTCAAATTTCAACAGATGGGAATGCTTCAATCTATAAGTAATTCAGAAAGGAGGAAAAAACAGTAATAAGGAAGACATAAACGTACAGGTTCTAAATCATTTCTACTTGTTACGCGGTTTGTGCTCCTGATTGAGATGTTTTCTGGCACGGTTGGAGATAACAGTGAAGACAGTGCCCGACTTGCATCCTGCTTTGAATGCTCCCGTTTCCGAACCAAACTTGAGCCTTCTTGAGATTCAGCAGCTTCTAACAATTTTCTCAAGCAGGAACCTTAAGCAATAATAATTTAAACCTGCCTTCCTCTTGAGCTAGCAATTCATCGATAAACTTTATTACTGGATGATCACCCTTAATTCCTACATTTACATTGTCTTTGAAAAACAAAACCGATCAAAAAATGAAAGTTAAAAAAAGCCATGCCAGAAATGGAGTATTCCTCAAAATATAATAACATTTAAAGGATATCGCATCTGAAGAATTTCAAAAACCTCAAAGCCTGTTTATGTATTCAGTAAAAAAAAAGTGGAAAGGATGAGTTGAACATGAGAGATTTTGAGACAGTGATTTCTGGGAAAACACATATAACAGGAACTGATGGAACTTTATAAAATCTAAAAACTACAACTTACTCATTAGATATGATGCATTTTTCTGTATTGAAACCCATGCACTCCAAGCTAAGGCTCTCTGAGGGTCTAAATTGGACAGGTTCTGTTCTTCCACAGCAACCCCTCTTTCAATGTTCGACCAGATTGCAGATAAACCAAATTCCCTGAAATAATAAGTGGAAACTTTGATATATACTGACAAGTAGCTTTAAACCATATTTGGAAATATGAGATTTAAAGTTAGATACTTACTCAATTGCGTCTGTAGCAGCACCAAACGGAAGATGAGAAATATCAATAATGCCTTCGTTTTTTGCTGGTACCAATTCTTCCTCTATCACCATATTTTTTTGAGGCAATGCATAACAGGGTTTATCCTTAATATAGATCAAATAATTTGAATTTGCTAGTATTTGAAAAATAAGTATTCCAACTAAATTGTGCAGTAATTTGAGACAGACCTGGAGGATATAATCGAACTGCATAGATATCCGTAGATTGCCCTCATCCATTAAGGAAGACTGCTGAACAGCAAATTAATTACCTATGCACAAGAAGTATTGTATGTATAGAATATGTAAGGTCTGCTTCATTTTTTATTAAAAACTAAACTTGACCGAATAAGGAATAAACAGTAAAATATACCAAAGTTTCCCTAAAGATGTCTAAACATCCTGATAAATGACATCGTAACGGGTGGCCTCGACGCTGGTGAACAGACTCGAAATTAGTGCGCATGGAGTTATTTTGACAAATACCAAAATAGAGCTGTCGTTCTCTTTCACCATACTGTACAAATATTGGTAAAGCACTGAAAGATGCTTCAACGTTTTAAACAACGTAGTTTCTAGAAGTCAGCAAACTAAACCAATTCATTGGTTATGATGCAACATACAATAAAGGAAAACACCAAAAACATAATAAGCGATACAATCCAGAGCTAGAGAGATTTGGTAATGACCCTCAAGCAAAAATAACTCCCAACTAAGTGATATCAAAACCATACCATCCAGCTTTTCCAGTAGATTCTGTAATAGATGATAATAGTCCTCGTAGCTGGTCTTCATTCGACACCTTGTCTAAATGCCAGTCAGACGGTGTCAATAAAATGAATTCGAGGACTCCAAACTGTAATAACTACAAACCTATATCAGCAATACATATGAAGAAGGCAAAACAATTATTTCAAGTGTCTTCGCCCTAAATCACACATTCTGAATGAATTTTTTTACCCACTTGATTGCAAATAATGGATCCTGGACAGAAGTCCGTCTCAGACGACCAAAACAGTCGCGCAGCGTTGCTTAGAAAAGAATCCGAAGCATCCGCATTAAGCACATCTAATTTCGTTGTTTGTTCGCTTCTTTGGAGATTTTTTGGCCAGTAATGGGTGACAAACAAATGATTGTTTCCGTATGTAACCTTATCATACTTCGAATCCCACTGGCATTCCGCTAATGCTACCTGAAACATGCATTCACTGCACAGAATTCTACTGAGAATTTAATTAAAAATTCCGTACCTTTGTAAAGGTATAGTTGTTCCCGTTGTCGCCAATAAGCTCCCATTTACGTAGTAACTGTTCCAATTCAGCACACAAACCTTCGTTGATTGTAACAATAGTGAAATCTTCGATTTCAAAAATGTCGTCATCGTAACCCTTTTCACCGGAGGACATTGATGCTAAAGCCATATCAGACTGTTATCCTGCAACAGTGCTGGATATCTTATATTCGTCCTCTTATCTCTTCAGTTTATCGCTTCACACTGCCTTACATTACACACAGCTTAAATCAACCTTCCTCCTCTTATTTAATTCCAGTTCCACTTTCAGGTGAAGTTCTTCTTCCTTTAACCGGGTACAGTGACGTGTGCCACGACCCCCAATGAACCCAATTGTGATAGATGTGCAACGACGTCCGCTACTCTTTGCGTGTAACTTACTCGTTAGCGATTGGTATTTAACGCAGCCGACAATATGCTTTTCCTAGCTCTACGTGAAAGGGAAGAGTATGGAGAGTGGAGTAAAGAAGGCTGGAGTGGAGATAACAGGGACTGGTAAGAACTGTTGGGGACGACACTGCAGAGGCTGTGAAGGTGGCTGAAGACGTGGTTGACAACTATGCTAAATAGCAAATGTATCACTGAAGCTAATAATTACAAGTATGGGTATAGACGTACGATCTGCTGCTTTGCATTTCATTTTGCACTTGTTACAATGCAGTTTTGATGCTTACTTGCATTTCAGCTTCTTTCTTTCTTCGGTTTCCATTGTCGGAGTGAATGTTAGACAAATATGTAAATATTGTCAGCTTTCTTCAAAAACTTATTCATTTTATAAGTAATGTATCCATAACTATCAGTTCATTGTCCATTTTTAACGAACATTTTGAATCGACTCTCATCAGCCTTTACATAGATCCTGTCCTATCTCGACTATTATTCATTCGGTGTTTTCATAAATTGGAAGATCAGCATTTAACTGATCGATGTAAACTGAAAGATCGTCAAAAAAAAAAAAAACTAATCAGCTTCAATGAATTCTAAGAATATTCGACAAGAAGCTCCACTTTCCAAGTATGGAAATATTATTCATTGCCGGAAGTTGACATTTAGTCATTCAGCTAACTAGTGACACATGCATGCATAGCAACAACATTATATCTCGATATCATTAATTTGTTGACCGAAAATAGATAAGCCGAAATCGCGAGGGACCGATTTAGTTGAGTTTGGACAGAGGGATGAATGCTACCCCACAATTTGATGCCTTATCGTTACTCCCAATTGGTTTAGCGAACTTTTCTACTTCGCTGCTTCCTCTCACTTTTTTCTTCTATGACTACCTCAAGAAAGCTTTACTTTTTAGTTTAGAAAAAACCTAAATGGTTAAGTTAATATAGACTGGAACAGGTGAGTGAATTAAAAAAGGTGACTAAAAGAGAACATTTTTTAAATAGATCACGTTTACGGCTTCATTTATTCGAATATAATTATAAGAGTATTATGAAATGACGTTGAGGTTCGTGAAAATTTTCCTTCTATAAATCACGATTTTTCTGAGGTCAAGGGTTGTCGGCCATTTGAAAGGTTTTTTGCTATTGATTTGAAATTATCACTGAATTCATGTTTCATAATAATCAATGAAATTAAAAAGTAAAACGTAATATAAATAAATATCAGAACGTAGGAATACGTAAGCACGATCAGTGCATAACAAGCTTCACTGCAAATTGTAAGAATATTACAAATCCTATCCACACAATCTTTTTTATGATATTTTTAAAAACATAATCTGATATAAGTGCTTGTGTACTGCTCCATAAGATTTCGTTTACTAGAATGCGTGGTCAGAGTTCAACGGGATCCGTTTTGAGAACTTTTTGAGCAAGCGGCATTGTCTCATTTAAACTATTATCGATCATAAATAAGTTTTAATCAAATTTAATTTTAATGCAGCAGTGTGTTCCTAAAATGTTTGGAAAGGAATATTAGTACATCAAATTACAGTCAAATGTAGTTAGTCCACTAGATTTATTTAAATTTATATCTGTCCTAGCGCTTGCATGCTTAGCAGTGATGATACATATAACGATGTATATTTTTAGTGATCTGAAAAGCAACAACGAAACTATGGCTCTCCCAGAAGAGCCGCTGTCGATTCCAGACCTACATTGTCGATCTCGAAGTTCGCCGGCGCATTACTCGAATACAGCTATACCCTTGAACTATTCCCGTTGTGACATGGTTCGTTGCCTTTCATTCAGCTTACTCAGGACTTGCTCAAAGACAAAAAAAAAGCGTCGATCTGAAAAGGTCGAAAATGAGAAACTGGATTTATGGAGGTAACATTGTTCGTTCTCAACATTTTTGGTCATTATGAGAGAAATCAAAGAAGTGTTGGACTTTTTGAACTTGATAATTTTATGGGAACATCAGTTGGTTGGTTGAATGTATGTGAAGCAAAGTAATGCAAAATATAAACTGGGAAGAGAGTTAAACAATTACGTTCTGAGCTACCCTGCTGTGAAGAAACTTATTATAATTGCTAACCACTAGTATTACTAAAATTTCATCTAACTAGTGTAACTCATTAGAAAACTATTATTGGGGGCACTTTTCATCATCAATACAGTAAGTAAATGTCAGGGAGTTTTGAATTGCGAAAAACAGAATTTTCCGTCATAAATCAACAAATAATTCCTGTGTCTTTCAAGGTATGAATGATTCTTGTCCAGGTTTATTTCTAAATGTTCATTGCAAGTTTCGGAATCTGGTTTCAGTTTTATTAAATTAAAAAAAATCTTTCATTAAGGTAGTAATAGTAAAACACGTTTTGCTACCCGAACCAGTCCTCTTTCCTATATTTCTCTTTCAAGAAAAATATAACTGGAAGCATAAATATGAGCTATTTCTTTGTTTTAGAATCAGAATCAGAACTCCCCTTTATCTCCAATTTTCTGCTTTCATGTGGTGAAAGTTTTTATTAAAAGAAATATGCATTTTTAACAGTTTGAAATCTGATATTTTGTGCAGTAGAGGCTAATAAAAACAACAGAGGTATACAAATTTTCGCGTATTTCTCCCCACAGATCTCTCAAAATTTATTTAGTGTCCAAAATTGAACCCTGCTAAAAAAATTTCTTTAAAGGTCAAATACCGTCTTATTAACACATAAAATTTGTTATTATCTATAATAGATGATGGGAAAATCCTTAAAATTGCCAAAAATTTATTTTTAATTCTATTTAAAAATTGCCGCGTCATTCTCATCTCCATGTAAGTTAGTAAGAAATATAAAGGCGAGCATTCATTGAAGAAAATATATTCACCACAACTCTTATCTTTGATCTATTCGTCAAAATTTGAATTTTAAATGTGAATTTCCTGGAAATCTGTGATCATCAGACCGATTCACGTTTTTCTTCGCTTATCCACAGTCCTCCCTTTCTGTGAATCATGCTGATTTAACTATTTAAACTGGGAATTATTTGTTAAGAGACTGCGTGTTTTAATACAACTTATTGGCTTTACTGATAACAACAATAATTTTGTTGATATTATTATTTATTATTATTATTATTATCATTATCATTATTATTATTATTATTATTATTATTATTATTATTATTATTATTATTATTATTATTATTATTATTGTTATTATTATTATTATTATTATTATTACTATTA
>NW_018108244.1:0-5805 GCF_000183805.2 Loa loa
TTCTTGTTTTCTTCTTTTTTCTTTTTTTTTTCCAAATTATCATTTGAATCTTTTAAATTTCATCAATTTTTTTCTTTTGTTTATATTTTAAGAAGAAAATTGAAATTTCAAAAATTTTCGCAAACATTTGCATAATTCAATTCTGTGTGCTTTTACTTTGTTAAGATTCTAATGATTGTGTTATTTGACCAAAGTTGTCTAAACATTTGCTTTCGGTTCAATTCCGGACATTTTTCTGTCAAGATTTCCTGATCTTGATGCTAACGATGTTAAACAAGGCTATCTAAATATTTGCTTTGCCGGATATTCAATCCCGGATATTTTCCGATCGAAATTTTCCAATTTTGATGCTAATGATGTTAAGCAATATGCTATTGTCGATTAATTTAAATGCTCAAAACGATACAGACAGTACTTTTGTAACTTCCGGAAAAAATTTTGCCTTTTAATTTTAATTTCAGAAAGCTTCAATGGAATATTAGAAATTGAAATTTCACAAACTTTATTACTCAGAATTTAATTTTAAGTATGTTAAAGCTTATGAATATTTATGAGCGCTTTTTTGGTCATTAATTATTACCTAAAATAATGATCGATCCGCTATGTATTTTGAGTTGACATTTGTAAAATTTCATCACTTGAACTGGAATCTAAAATTTATGAATTATGTAAATAAGAAACATTTACTATGGCTTGTATGATATTCAAATCTAAACTTAATAAAATCAAACAAATTTCAATCTTTTTGAATGATAAGTAATTAATGGAATAATTACAATTTATCAATTTTGAATTTTTGATTTTTTTTCCTTTTCAAATACATCGATCGCTTTTTTTTTTTTTTTTGTAAAAGATTTTTCCGATTCAAATAAAAAATAATTGCAAATATTTGTTAAATAGCCAATTTTACTCAAACATTTGAAATTTTAATATTTTTTCTTCTCCCTTTCCCTCTTTCTCTTTCTCTTTCTCTCCCTCTTCCTCTTTCTTCTCATTCTTGAATAAATGGTAAATTCTACATTATTAATTTATATTATTATAAAGTGGCAAAAAAAAAGAAACTTTAATTTCATGAAATTTAACTGACTTTATTTCTCTTCTCGTCCTCTTTTTTCTGCCATACTATTTTTTTTTTTTTTTTTAACAGAATGGTAAACTTTTATCAAAATTTTTATTTATTTATTTTTTCAACAGTTATGATACATTTTGTTTAAATCAGTCATTTTGATGATTATTTCAAATTTCAACATTCCTTCCTCTTTCTTTCCTTTCTCTTCCTTCAAATTTAAATTAATCATACAATTGAAATTTGCTGTTAAATGAGCAAGAACTAAAAAAATAAAATAAAATAAAATAAAAATAAAAAATTGAAAATGATGAAATATATTTTGAAATTCGTTATGTAAAAAAAAAAATAAAAATAAATTACCAAATTTTTTTCCCATTAATTAATCTTTTTTTCCCTTAATTGAATAAATTTTAAAGAATTAATTACATTTGGAAATAAAATCTTCAAAATTATTTCTGATATTTATCCAATGTTTCTTTTGCTTTTTACTATAACCATTTAAATGACCATTTAATGTCAAATTATGATCAAATTTTATAAAGAATAAATTCCTTCACTTTTTTTTTAAAAAAAAAGAAAATTTGCTAAATTTTATCGGTCATAAAAGGTGAATTTTCGTCCATTTTAGCTAAAAAATTAAAATCCAATAAATAATTATTTAATTTCGTTCATCCATTTAAATTATCATACGGTTGAAGAAAATTGAATAATTATTTACAGGTACAATAACATTCTTATCTTCCAAATTTTTTATCGAATTAATTCGTTTAGTATAATTATATAAGTTATCTTTTCTGGGCCAAGTAACTATCATTTTTGCTATATGTTCTTTCAACTAATTATTATTACTAATGATAAGCTATTGCACATTGCTATAAATAATTTGAAAATTTTATCAGTAAAAGATAATATTTATTTCTTTTCTCTCAACTATTTTCACATTTCTAATCCTTGAAATGTATCATATAAGGTCATATTGAGATTAATTAAGATATCATTAAGATATTAAGATCAATATTATATTAAGTAATTAAGATTTTATATATTTCATTTATTTAACAATTCCAAACTTTCCTTTTGTTTTTTATTTTTTTAAAAAATAATTCTTGCAAAATTTCAAAATAAAACAATCAATAAGCTGCAAATTTTTAAATGCTGCTCATTTTATTTGTGAAAAATTATTGATGGTTAAAAATTTTGAAGTAAACTGATAAACTGAATTATTCACTTTATTTCAAATTATACTAATCTATTTAATTACACGCTAATTAGCGATCTGTATTTGCACAAATATATTGTGTCAAGGTGTACTTATATTCAAATTATTGAAAAAGAAGAGAAAAAGGATGAGATTTCATCATAGTGAACTCGAAAGCAGGTCGAATGATGATGACAATAATAATGAATCCCGATGTACTCTTTCACCTGTTCTCCTTTTTTCTCGAATAATCTTCCCGATTATTTGAATCTTCATACCGCGGTTTTGAACTGCAATTCATGTCGCGGCATTTCTTCATATACACGCATACACATACACATACACACACACACACACACACACACACACATACATACACATACACATAAATTCTAATACAGAAAAAAAACCGGTTCTTGCATCAGCATTATCATCATAACTTCACCATCGACCGATCATTCCTGTTCATTTTCTAACAAAAATTTATTCCCGAGATATTATCTCTTTCATATATATGCAATATTAGTATCATTATGTTATGTATTCAAGAATTAATGAGAAGTATTAATGAATTTATTAATAAAAAATTGTCGATAACAAATGTTTATTTTAAATTTATTTCTAAAATTATTGAAATTAAACAAATTATGCAAACTCATTTAATAGCATTTGAAAAATTTTTAATATAATTAACAAAGAAAGTTATTTTACTACGAAATATTTTGTAGATTTGTTTATGTATGAAATGTTATAAGATAGCATTAATGATATCAATTTTTTTTTTTGTTGTTTATTAATTTAATACCGGAATCAGTTAAAATTATCGGAAATACATCTTGCTGATTCATCCTTTCTTTTTTCCGGTTTTACTTCTTTTTAATGCTTAACCATCATGCTATTTCATATTAACTTATGTAGTGCAAAAGCAAGAAACAATATCAAATACTTCTAATTAGATTAATTCATGCAAAATGAAGTTTGGAATAGGTTGTTCAAATTATTTCACTAAATTCTATTTTCTCTAATCATTAAGTGAATGCTTGAAATTTGAATTTTGATTATTGATTGATCCTTAATTTCATCATGAATAAATGATGAAATTATCAATCAATCAATTTCTAAATTATTATCATTGTTATCACTTAGTCTAAGTATCTTAAGCTAAGATTAAATGCTATATTACGTTTCCTAGAATTTACCATAGAAATAATACGGGGAGGTGAGATGGGAAAATTCTTGCTATATCAATAGTTTATTCGAGGATAACTTTTTCACACTCATTAAAAGATCAAACCTTTTTTAATTTTTTTTTTCGTCCTAATTTTTTTTTTTTATTATCAATGAGTTCAACATTTCAATTTTAATCGTTTTGTTCAACATTTCAGTTTTAAGTTCAACGTTTCAATTTTAATCGCAGTGTAAATTGTACTCTTTTTTTTTTGAATCAGAATAAAAAGAATTGAGCAATTTTTTCTTTCTTAATATATAATCTATGTGACATAAAGTACAGTAATGAATAGGTCAATCTTCTTCTCTTACCTGTCCCTCGTCTCTTGTCTCATGTCCCCCTGTCTCCCATTCTCCCCGTCCTTATGCTCTTTTCCGTTTTCCTCAATAATTTTTGCAAATTATCTTACTTCACCATTAATCCCCGCTTCTCAGTCTTTCTCAGCAATAATTTCATCCCAAATATTTGATAATTCTTTTGATGACATAATGATTTTTGCTTTTAAACTATTACATATTTATCTTTTGAAAGATAAATATTGATTTCAGGAGAAAGGAAAAAAAAAAGAAAAAAGGAAGAAAGAAATTATTGCATCATTTATTTAACGATGTCATATTTAAATCTGTAATTAAGTATTCCATTACAGTTTATAATTGTTCCAGTGAGAAAAAAACAAAAAAAAAAAATTCTTTGCAACCACTATGGTAAGAAATTAAAAAACTTTCCATGAATTGAAATTACTAATTAAAAAATGAATTTGATCATGTAATTGTTAAAAGAAAAAAGAAATTTAATTATGAAAATTTTTTTTTAAATTTTAAAAATTATTCAATCATATAGAGAGTATGTAATACTGAAAATAGGTTAATCAATGAAATTCATAGTCATCAACATCATCATTATTTATTTTAAATATCTCTCAGGCTTACTAGGCCAGAAAAATGTGAAAGAAAAGTGGAGAGAGAGAGAGAGGGAGAAAGAGAGAAAGAGAGAGGGAGAAAGAGAAATGTGAAAGCTTTTGGATGGATGATCGATACATAAAAATGGATCGTATCTTATATTCGTAAGCTAAATTAAAAAGAGGGTTGTATCAAAAAATTGTTTCCATAATTTTTACTAATTTCATCATCAATAAGTCATTCTGTTCATCAATAATATCTGTAGTTATTTTAATTTATAAACACGTAACAGTACACGTTCCTCACGTCAACAACAATTAATTTCTTACGTATCATAGTGAATTGCATTAATGCACGTAAGTAAAACATTTCTTCAACAAACTTAAAAAAGAAAGAATAAGAGAAATAATAATAAAAAAAAGATGAAATCCGGATGATTTTTTGAAGTATTTCAAAATTATCAAAAATAAAGACATAATTTGAAAGGAAAAAAAAAGACCGCAAAAGAAATATAGGAAAAAGAGAAAGAGAAAGAGAAAGAGGATGATAAAAAAAGCTACAAAAATTTGGCCTGAAGGTCATTTTCTATCAGTGAGCCAGAGAATTACTGTATGTCGGGGTCGTTTTTGGAAATTCATCCCGGATGGAATAAAATTTGAAAAAAAAAAAAGCCGTCGTCCTTCTGCTTGTCTTTCAACGCCATCAAACTTTTCCTATACATTTTGCATTAATATACACACAAATATATATATATATATATTAAACTTTTTTTTGTTCTAATTTCTATTTTATATTTGATGTCGCCAATAAGTAAAAAATTTACTTTTTCTATTTTTTATTTTTAATTTTTTTTTAATGACCTTCAGACGATGAAAATAATAGTAATAATAGTATGGTATAGCAGTTAGTAAATGATAGTAGTAGTAGGAAAGGATAGCTGAATATTGCATGTCATTAGCAATTTATATCAATCCCATTGATTTTTTATCAACAATTCAGTTTTTTTCTTCTTTTATTTATTTCTTTTTTTTGTTTATTTGTTTTTTTTTTGTTTACTTATTCCTTTTTTTTTTTGTTTACTTATTCCATTTTCATTCATCCTTTTTAATTTATTTATTTCTTCTTTCTTTTCAAATTTATTTGTCCTTTTCTTCTTATTATATCGAATTTTCCCGATAAGCTTATAACAATGGGAAATTTTTTTCATTTTTTAAAACTATTTGAAAATAATTTTAATTTCGAAAATTTGCATATTCCTCCAACATTTACAATGATAGCAATTCTTTAACAATCATTTACTAATACGTACTTTAATGAATTGTTATTGTAGTAGTTGTTGCTATTAAATTTAAATATGATTTAAATTATATTTCAAAAGAAAAATAGCAGGTAAAATTTCTAGAAAATCATT
>NW_018108244.1:6428-12710 GCF_000183805.2 Loa loa
CCATCATATGCATACTTTATGCAATTTCTCTTTTGCCAACTAAATGCAATATCATTTTTTCAAATCGAAATCTAAAAAAAAAAAAAAATGATAAGTGGACCAAATAACGAAATGTAACTAATTGAAACTTAAAATAAATGTGGATGAATAGACCAATTTATACTATCATTAATTATATATTACAATTTATATGATACTCATTTCGGTATTTCTATTACTAAGTTTATGAAATTATCACAGCAATATTCACAGAATATCCATGCTATCAGGCCTATTGTGATAGTTTAGAAAGTTCTTTCTAGTTCCAGATAAGCGTCATTGCCGGAAGTTTACCGAATTTTAAAACATCCCAATTTCAAAAACCGTATCATTCTATTCTTACGACGTCCAATTAGTCAAACTATTTTGCTCAAATCATTCATCATATATAATAATATATATATAATAACAAATTTCCATTCATTTTTCAACTTTTACCTTGTCTCATCAATCTTTTCATCACTTACATTTGTCATCAATACATGAAGCTGCTTCATTATATCTAGGAACCATCCTCCATATATAAGTATTTAGTCATTCCTATGTTAAAACAGTTTAATTTAAACCAATTAATATAGTAAACCATTTAATCAAGATTAATTAATACAACAATATTTACAACTGCATAGAACATATAACTGCATATTCATATGCCACAAATATTGTTTGTCCCCTGTCCTCTTGTCCTCTCCTCGTCCCATTATTATCATCTTCCTGTTATATTATTCAAACCCAATCATCAACTGAGAAATCCTTGTTAATGTGAAGGTTATTTCTACACATATGCCACAAATGTAAAATATGTAATATCAAAAATTTGATATTTTACAACAAACTATTTGCTTTCATTCAATCTTTCAACTTTTCTAAGTTTATTTCTAGTAAAATATGTAATATCAAAAATTAAATATTTTTAATCTTTCTCAAAGACAAAAAAAAAAAGAGACGGAAAAAAAAGCGACAGAAATTTACGAACATAAAATTAATCGTCTTTTTTCTTCCTCTTCTCATTTCTCTTTACTAATACATTATCTTCTTTTATTCTTTATTTAGTATGGAATAAATTATTTGAAAACTTTTTCTTTTCTTTTTTTTTGTAAATCCGTTTTTTTTTAATTTTATGAAATTTTTATTTTCGAAACATTAATTTATAGTTGGTTAGTTTATGCAATGTAATATCACTAATTGTATCACTCTGAAATATGTTTCATTTAATCTCTGATCTATCATAATTATTTCATTTCACTTTTTTTTTCTTTCTTTCTTACACAATCATCCCAATTTAATTTATATATCAAATTTGGAATTGCATAATTTCATTTATTATATTTGGTTTCCAGCATTTTCCTCCTTTTTTTTCCCCTGAAAATAGGGTAAAAAATGAAATTGAACAAAAAAAAAAAGAAAAAAAACAATAATTTTGCTTCCTTAATGAAATAGCTAACAATCAAAATTGATAAATAACATATAACACGTAACATGCAACACGTGACACGTAATACGTGATACGTAAACTGTTAGGTACCTTTAGTACTTTTTTTTCCTTTGTTTCAAGAATTAATTGGTAATGCAATAAATTTTCAAAGCAAACAAATAATAATTTTAATAAATTTCTGCATTAATGCAAAAATACAAAATGGAATTTAATTGTTGCATTCATCTTGTTTGTATTTGTTTAATATCTGATATCTTTAATGTTTGATAAGGAAAGAAATGTTACGTCATTTATGGATAAATTTCCTAATTTGTTAAACTGTTTTAATCCTGATAACATCCTTGATTTATTTCTTCTCATTCAAAATTCATCCATTTTATTTCATGATGTTCGAAAATTCTCATATCTCTATCGTTTGCACAATTTTTGTTTTGTTTTAAATGATGAGATAAGGTCAGAGGTTGCAGAACTATCGAAACTACTACTGTCTACATTTATGCTGTGATGTTTATTGGTGATAATGCTATTGGTGTCAGCGGTGATGATGGTGATGGTTGGTACCCATCACAGGCTGGTGCCTATTGGTTTGGCCTTCTTTTCCTCCACCTCCTCCTCCACCTCCTCCTCTTCCTCCCCATTCATTTCCTCCTGCTCTTACTTTCGCTTCATCTTTTCGAGATTATTTCCTCGCGACCTCACTGATGAATCGGTTATTGTGCAGGAAATCATCATTACATATTAGATAGAAACACAACACATACACACACACACACACACACACACACACACACACACATACATACACATACACATATATATATATACATAGAACCATCCGCATATTGTGGGTGACATTTGGTGACAACAGTTCAACAGAGTTCATTCTGGTGTATATCGTCACCCCCAACTTGCTGAAGAACCGCCTACCTCCCCCTTATCCAGCCACCCGTCCCAACCTGTTGAAGCCGGTTGAATCGAGTCGTCCTCCAACTGCACCATCCTATTCTTACCTATAACCTGATGGTCAAATCTTCCCTTCCTTCACCTGAAATGTTCCTTCTTCTACAATTGTATTACCCTTTTCCTCCATCCCCCTTCCTAATATAGACATTATTTCACCCCAACTTCTAAATTTCTCGAATCTTCCATCCCTCTTTCCCCGCTACTTTGGATTTTCGCTAATTCTGCTTTAATTGGGTGTTATTGTTTTTGTTGCTTTTTTTTTTCTAGCTTTCATAACAATCTGCAGTCTTCATTCATCCAGAATCCCTGCTAGGTATATCAACTTTTTCCTCTGAGAGTTCCTAATGCAGAAGGTTTGCCTCGTACAGAGAAACGGGGAAAGATTATGCATCTACGATTGATAAGATTATATCTTCTTATCACAATGAACTTACATGAAACGATACCTTTCCACCTTTTTTTTACTCTTTTCTTTTTCTTTCATTTAAAAATGACCGCAATCATAAAATTTTTTTTCCTGCCATAGAATTCATTTTTTTGAATATCTAAAAAAACTTTCAGAATATTTGACAAATTTTAATTTTAAGGCTTTTTTCCCTCTTTTTTTCACTCACTTTTCCCTCCCTTTCTCTCCTTCTCTCTCCCTCTCTCTCTTTCTCTTTCTCGGTGTACCTTGATGTTTAAAGTTTACAAATGAGTAAATGTAAAAATTTCGTCCTTTTAAATTTTTGTTGAAACCTTTTTTCCATCCATTTTTTGAAGAAAATTTCTCTTTCTTTCTTTTTTTTCTTGTTTAATTTTCCAAATATTTGAATTCGTTTTAAATGCTATGTTTTTCAAAGTTTTCTTTTGTGCGACATTTTTTAAAATTTTTCAAATGAAAATTTGAATTTCTCTTTTGAGCAAACATTCCTAAGTTATATCCAAAAACTCGAAAAATGAAACATATCATTTAATAAATCATTAGGAAACAATTATGGTGATGATTTGATGTTCCGGAAAAAACTGTAACCAAAATTTTCCGGTAATAAATTAGCAGAGTGAAAATAATGAACATTTTTTTTTCTTTTTTTAAAATGTTACCATTGATAAGCCTGTTTAGAAAAAGTTCAACAAGTTTAAACAGTTGAAAACTTTTCTGAATACGAGTAAAACAATGATTAATTTTATAGCATGAAAATATTTTATAAATTTTAAGAACTTAATTAACATATTATGCTTGTTTAATTAACATAAGTTATTCTTTATTAACATAATATGTAAATTGATGAAAATGCATTGAAATATTATGTAAATTGTGATTATAAGATTGCTAATTAAATAAATTATAAATTATGTAAATTAAACTAAGCTTAATATATCTTCTGTATAGTTATATAACTTATCTGTTAACCTATCCCCCCCACTTATTTTCTATATTTAATCATCCATGCCAAAAATGATCGGTACAAGTTTGCGGAAATTGTTTGAATTTGTTGTGCAAATAATATATTCATTAGATTCATTCTGTATACACAACGGAACTCGGGAGGAAGGGATAGGCGGTACCGATCTAACCAGGAGAGGTCAACTCCGCCGACTGGCACCGCTTCGGGGAGGAAGTCCATCATCATCATCATCATCATCACTTGATGTACCATTTGCTGTTATTCCTGTTCTTTGTTTTTTTTTTTTTTCTTGAATCATACTTCTTCTGATAAAAATAACAAACTTTACTCATTTTTTGTTTCTAGTTTTTTTTTTTTTGTTTTTAAAATTTTTGTTTGACCTGTTAAATGAAATAAATACCTTTCTATCTGATTCCTGATCTCTTATCAAGGAACAGTTATTTTTCTTTCTAATTTCCTCTTCTTTTCATTCCATAAATACATTTTATATATTAAATATCATTCCATTAATTTATACATAGATATTATTGTAATGAAACATTGAAAGATTGAATCAATTAACATTCCTTTCATTGCATATTAATTTCTTATCAATTATTTCATTCCAGTTAACAAACTATGATATGTTTATCAGATAATTATTCATCATTCATACGAAATGTATGAATGATAAATAATGTCATCATCTAAATGAGAAGCAGAGCAATATGGGACGAATTATTCAATCATCCATCAAAGCTGATCTTATCATTTCCATTTTGTTACAGAGCATTTGTTTACAATTGATAATAAATTTGAAAATTGGAATTTTGTTTGTATGTAAAGAAAGAATAACGATAAAAGAAAAAAAATAAAATAAAAAAATGATTATATTGTATTGCTATCTTATCATTAAAATATTCTTTTTTTCTTCATCATCCATAATATAGTTATAACTTTTCCTTACTTATTCCTTCTCAGTCTTGGTATTAATTTTTCAATTTATCAATTCTTTTAGGATTATCAATTATGCCAAAAAGTTATACACAATTATCAGTCATACATTGATAATTTGATAAGTTTTCCTATCATAATTTAATATTTTCAAATTAATTACCTTATAACATCAAATATTACATTTTAATTCATTTCCCCAATCATTTAACATCTCACCTTGTTAACTATAACTGTTAAAAGTATATCTTGTTGCAATATGACATATGATAATATTGATAGTTAACTTTTAAACAAATTCCAATTAATATATCGGTTAATAAATGTATCAGTAATTCTAAACTATCGAATTACTAAGAAAAATATGCAAAAATTACTGAGATAAATTTGTCAAAAGTTATTCAAATAAAATTATTATGCAAATATAAGCACATAGTGAAAATCTTTCTTTTAAATTTTTTGTTGATATAACTATACACATTATCACTGCTCTTATCAATTATAATCATCCTAATAGTACTAGTATTAGTGTGCTGTAATCACTATCATCATTGTCACAAATTATCACCTTTTGCTGTTCATGGGAAGTTTGAGTTATTGGTAAATGTCACAAGGCTGTTTCAAATTAACAAACCAGTTTCATCCATCCTTTTTTTTCCCTTTCTTTTTCTCCTTTAATTAAATTCAAATTAGAACCAAAAAGGAAAAAAAAATTAAACTATTGGATGCTTTGTGGGAAAGAAAATAAAATAAAAAGATTATAAGGAATACAATTTATAAAATCATTGATTAAAAAGGAAAAAAACAATTTTAATGAAAAAAGTGATCCTTCTCGTCTGTTTCTCTCTACCTCTCTCTCCCTCTCTCCCACTTACTCTCCATTTCTCTCCTTTTCTCTTCTTTTTAAAATAATTTAAAATGTGAGATTTTGAAGAATGAAAAGCAAGAGAAAGCGAATAACTTAAATAAGCTTTCATTGGTTTTTGACTAAAAAAAAGATCCAACAAAAAATCTTTTCTCTCTCAATTGGCTTATTTATCATATGATAATACCTTATCTCTAGGGTTGTTTTCATAAAAATATTTTTTAATAACCAAAAGAAAAGAAAACTAATTGGTTTGTTTCAATACAAACATTTTAAAGCATTATTTTAATAATTGATAAGATTGATTTGATAATTAATTGATTGATGCTATTGATTAGAATTTCATTAAAATTTTGAAAATATTATAATCAAATTCCCATTTAATTTCATGTTTCATCACGATAATAAATGCATGATTTAGCATGAATGTAAGGAAGCTGGTGGAAACTTTTAAAAACGTTTAAATTTCAATTTTTTCGTAGTTTTTTGGATTTATTTTGCTTCAGATATTTGCCCATCTTATGATCAAAATATGATATCATCTTATCAATGCGCGGGAACTTGCAGTGTTATTTTTCGGATAATTCATTTCACACATATCATCACTTCTTTGAAATGATTGTTTGAAGTGCAAAAATATAAATATAAATAAATAAATG
>NW_018108244.1:13650-15416 GCF_000183805.2 Loa loa
AACTATTAATAATAATAATTATTTCAATCGTAAATCCCAAAAATGATTAACAGAAATGTAATGGTCTTCACATGTTGTTCTTTTTCATTCATTGTTTTCATTGGCTTAGTAGCAACAAGCAGTTATCAGCTGTAGAACTGTTATCAGTTACTCATCACATTTGTGATAGTTGTTGAAGAGTTAGATATACATACATTTGAGTGTACACATATATATATACATAAATGTGTATATGGTTTATGTTTTACCCATTTTTACGCAGGAAATTCCCATTTATTTGCCTATGATATGCACTGATAAGGTATATGAAGTTCTTTTCCACTTCTACTTTTCATCATATGGTTTTATATTTTGTCATTCTCTTATCAGTTATTCAACATCATTTATAGCATCGAAATTATTCACCAACAGGTATATTTTATAAAAATGCTATAACTATTTAACTTAGTGATAATGGTCATCATCCATCATTTCAGCAAATGATAGCCTTAGTGAAATGTTACTTATGCATTTATTATCGAAAGTTTTGTGTTAGATAAAGACGACTGGTTAGACCGACTGTACCGGAATGGTTAACGTCGTTTCAGGGAAAAGTAAAGAAACTTTTTGATATGTGACAAGTGAATACGAAAAGTATCTGTAAATCATATGCAAAAACAAGGGAGAAAAAAGCAGAAAAATTTGTTGGCTTTCTGATCAGTTAAAAAAGTGCGCATTTGTCTGTGCAACAAGTTTAAAAAATGTTAATTTCAATGAAAAAAAAGGCTTGCAAATATTTGTGTTGGTCATTGATCTCTTTCGTAATTTTAATTTATGATTATGTTATTAATATATTATTTTATCCCTTTCATCCTTATTTTCTCTGTAATATAATATATCGCTACATAAAAACGTAAAAGACATTGTTAATTTAAATGAATCACATTGATAATATAAATAAATTACATCGATAATATAAATAGATTACAATGAATATGAAATAGATCACATTGATAATATAAATAAATTACATCGATAATATAAATAGATTACAATGAATATGAAATAGATCACATTGATAATATAAATAGATCACACTGATAGCCAGTTTTTCCTTTTTCAATGATTAGAAATGCGTAATACTTATTGATTTCAAGGAAAAAAATAAAAAAACAGGGAATAGTTGACCTTTCGATTCAATTCATTCTTTTTTTTTGCCCATTGCTAGAAAAAAGAAAACTGGAGCATAAAATAATATAACTTTTTGATTTAAGCCAAAAATGGTAAGAACAAATTAATCGATAAATTTAAATTAATGAAATAAATTAATGAATCATTACTTTTACTGAAAAAACACATACATTTTTAGACGGATTTATGAAAAAAAAACTTTTTTTACTTCTCTCTCTTTTTTTTCCGTACTTTCTTAAATCATTTTTTTTCTTTTTTGTAGAAAATTTACAAATTTTTAGTAATCAAAAAAAGGAGAAAAAATGAGAAATTTCTTTACAAAAATTATTCTTTTATATTTATTCGTTGTAAAAGTGAATGGAAAATTTTAGAAATAGCAAAAATTCGCTTTTCTGAAAATTGAAAATAATAGGTTGGTGAAATTGAATCATCTTGCTTTTATCGATGATAATGAATGATGCAGCCAGTTCTCTCGAAAGCATACATTCTTATATGTGATGATGATGATAATGATGATGATGATGATGAAGATGATAATAATACTAGTAATAATAATAATAATAATAATAATAATAATAATAATAATAATAATAATA
>NW_018108244.1:16215-18997 GCF_000183805.2 Loa loa
AATAATAATAATAATAATAATAATAATAATAATAATAATAATAATAATAATAATAATAATAATAATAATAATAATAATAATAATAATAATAATAATAATAATAATAATAATAATAATAATAATAATAATAATAATAATAATAATAATAATAATAACAATAATAATAATAATAATAATAATGACGATGATGTGGTGGCAATGATAATCATGATGATGATCATCAGTGTGTCCTTTCCAGTGCCATTGTCTTCCAATAGGATTAGTCTAATTGAAACTCGATTCGATGAATATATCTACCTTCCTTCATTCATTCATTCCTTCCTTCCTTCATTCATTCATTCATTCATCTCATTCATCTTGTTTGAATTGGAAAGATTCATTCTAACATGGTAAAAAAAAGAAAAATTCAAATTCATCATCAATAATATATGCTATCAAACATAATCAAACAAAAAGAAAAAAAAAGAATTACTTGTTTATTTGTTTCTTTTTTTAGCATACATGAAAAAGTAATTTTATTGATTTTTCCATTTTCTTCCAACCATTTTCCATTTCAATAAACTTCCTAACTTATCAAATTATTCATTTAATATTTATTTTTGATAATAATATAAGATAGCACAATGATTCTTATCACGTTATGATAATATTTTATTTATTGTTAAATTTGAATGATATCACATTTTGTTCATTGAAATAACTAAGCCAAAGAATAATTGTAAATTTTCCTTTAAAAAAAAAAAAATTAAATTTTTTAAATTGAGAGAATTTTTCTCTCTCCGTCTCTTTTTTCCCTCTTCTTTTTTCCTCTTCAAATTGCATTATCCCAATTTGTCATTTTTTCTTTTTTTTTTTTTTTGCATACATCATATAAATTCATTGGGAAAAAAAAATGAAACGAAAAAAAAAAATTTGTTTTCCTTTCCGATTTTTGCAATTGCTATGGTTAAATCAAACCATACATAATTCATGAGCAAATGACAGATAGATTTTGTATTATTGGTAATATAACTAACACTTAACAATAAGCAAACCCCCGCCCCTCCTCGTTTCCCCCGCCTTCCATCTCCCGTTTCCCGCCATATCACAATACATTTACTAATATCAAATGTATTTACATAAACGATTGATTGCATTGATCAACCAATCAACCATACCTGTGACACACACACACACACACATACACATCAAATAAATAGGTGTGGCAAATTTTTATTTCTATTTTTTCTTTGATTATAAAATAAATTTTGAACTGAATTATCTCATTTAATTATTTTTAATTTTAAATACTTTTAAAAATAAATTTACACAAAATTTAAATTTTCTTGATTTCTTTAACATCTTTAAAATTAAATTAGAAATTCGAAAATTACGAATTTTTAATAATTTCGATACAAATTTTTATATCGTTAATTAATCTAATTAATCTAAGGATTATAAATTTCATCACAACATTATCGTAATTAGTGTTATTGGGTATGTTTGATTTATAGCAAAATCATTTTTATAATTTATTTTATCAAAATTTTCCAAGTAATGAAAACATTTTAATAACCATTGGAAACATTAACTTGCATATGATATAAGTGTAAATATCATATTTAATCATTGATATTATCTTATCATCAATTTTGTGATGTTAATGTCAACAATTTCGTAATATATTGCTCATACGATACAATATAGATAGATTGAATGTGTTTATTTATTTTTAAACATTCATTAATATAACAACAGAATTAATGAGCGGTTAAATGATAATAATATTTCATTAAATATGATTCTTTTTCTTTTTGAGTTTTGCTTTATTTTAGGATTGATATTTTCTCTTTTTTTCTGTCACCATATGAATACTAATTATTAATTAATTATTAATTGAAATGGCATAAAAAAAGTGTTTTTGAAAATACTGTCATATATATATACATATATGACAAATAGCATTTTATCACTTTCTAAAGTTATCATAATTTAAACCATGATATTATAAGTTATGTTTTGAATGATGATAAAGAATTGATCCCATTAACCACTATCATTATTCTATTAATGATAAAGTTTAAGCTTTTATCATTATTCTATTGATTGACAAAGTTTAAACCTTCAAATCTGCAAAATTTACCATCGTCTTCTTATTATCATATATTTGCTATCTTGTTATAATTTCAACATATAATACTTTTATCAATAAATAATCCCTTTTTATCAGCAAATAATCATTCCATTTACTAATCAATGATCTCTTTTATTAGCAAATATTCCCTTCATCAATCGATAATGATCACTTTTATCAGCAAACAATTTCTTTATCAATCAATGATTACTTCATTTAATCAATTAATATAATATCAAAAATATAACTAAGGCATAAATAAAATGTTTGCATATTATCACTAACTATATCATATAATTAATTAATTAATCATGAATTATATGCTAAAATGATTTGTTTTTACTTAATAAATTTCCGTATTTAAAAAAAAAGTAGTTAGAATAGATTTTACCATAAGATCAAGTCTAGACAGGAAGATCAAAGCACACAGATTGGCTGATGATGAAGTAACCGGTTAAAAGAAGGGAGAAAAATGAAGAAGAAGAAGAAGAAGAAGAAAAAGAAGGTGAAGTGTGGAATAGTTTTCCTGCTTCCTCTTCCGCTTTCAACTTACCTTTTCATCAGTTTACTCCTTCCAGCTTATTTATAACCGGATTTCATCCCTCATTCCAATTCCTCTCTTTCATTTCTACCTCCCTCTCTCTCTCTCTCTCTCTCTCTCTCTTCTTT
>NW_018108244.1:19592-20621 GCF_000183805.2 Loa loa
ATAATAATAATAATAATAATAATAATAATAATAATAATAATAATAATAATAATAATAATAATAATAATAATAATAATAATAATAATAATAATAATAATAATAATAATAATAATAATAATAATAATAATAATAAAAGGAATGATGGTAATAATTATAGCAATCAATAATGATATATCATCCATTGATTTAACAAATTCGTTTACTTTTTGAAGAATTTGAAAAGCTTGAAATAAATATTTCCTAAAAGGAATTTACCTCAAATATTATTTAATTACAGGCTGCACTTAAATGGTAAGAAATTTTTAAATTAATTTTACTGAAATACATGCTTACATACATGAATAACCATTATAAATTTACCGAAAGTTTCTCACGATATAGTAGTTCGGGAAATTTTTCTAAAAATAATACAAAAATGTCTTCCAACATATGATTGAATGTAATGATAATGAGAGAGGGAGAAATGGTCGAGGGAACGAGGTAAATGAGAGAAGAGTCAAAGAAGACGATCAACAAATACTCCCGATATTCCCGATATTTCCCATATTCTTTTTGTAAACTCTCGTAATGGTCCTGATCAGATATCATGTACAAATCATCAGCTGGGCAAATATATGCATGTATTATTATCAGTCAAATCTATTTCATCCACTTCAACTTTTTTTTGTTTTTACATAGCAGCTGTTAAAATATCATCGAACAGTTCCATTCATTTTTGCTTATCTTTTCAATCATACACACACAGACACACACATGCACAGACACACCCAAACACACACCAACACATATATTACTGAACTTTTTTTTAGATTAACCATAAATAACTAATTATTAGCATAATTACTGAGTTGTTGAATAATTATTGGTTGACTAAATGATACAAATATGGTAGATTTAGCCATAAATTAAATGTTTTTCTGTGGTCATTATTATTATTATTATTATTATTATTATTATTATTATTATTATTATTATTATTATTATTATTATTATTATTATTATTATGTATTGTTATTATTATTATTATTG
>NW_018108244.1:20799-26350 GCF_000183805.2 Loa loa
ATTATTATTATTATTATTATTATTATTATTATTATTATTATTATTATTATTATTATTATTATTATTATTATTATTATTATTGTTATTATTATTATTATTATTATTATTATTATTATTATTATTATTATTATTATTATTATTATTATTATTATTATTATTATTATTATTATTATTATTGTTGTTGTTATTATTCGCTTTAAACTAGGGTAGATTTCTGAAAAAAAGAACTCATAAAGTTAGATGGGCTCTTATGGCAATCAAAAAGAAATGACATCAGTTTAGATGCCCAAAAACTGACAAATTGTAAAATGTATGAAATGTGGCTGAGCATAGGCTTTTTAATATACAAAAATTGTTTATTGTAAGTTGATTTGTAAATTTAATGAATGCATGCAATTAGGATGATGATAATAATTCTGATAATGATGATATCCGAGATAAGAGTTACACCTGTATCTATCTTTATTACCTGCTATTAAAAGTGGTACTTTTGGTTGGATTTGTTAACCTGTGTTTAGAATTGATATCATCAGAAGTTTAATCTTCCTTTTCTCTTTATCTTTCTTTTTCTATTTACTTTATTCTTTTAGTTGGATAATAATTGAAATATTAGGAATCGATGGAAAATGGAAGAAATAGAAATCTTTTATCTTTTATCATTATTGCAGCTACCATAATCTCTTTTGATCTTCCCGACTCCAACCTATTATACTGAAAATACTAAGGTATAATAGGTTGGAGTCGGGAAAAAGCTATTTGGAATATTTTATCAAATTATATTTCTAATAATTGCATAATGTTCAAGTCTTATTTGTATAATTAATATCCAGTCAGTCATAATTATCCCAGCTATAACTAATTAATTAATTAATTCTAACAAATTTAAATTAATGTTATCAGTTAAGTACATACTTTGTCATGCATTTATGACAGAAGTAATTTAAAAGTTTCAATTTACATGAACAAGTAGTTGTATGAATAAGCAACAATCTTCTCGTACAAAAGTTTTAAATTTTTTTATTCATTTTACTTGCTATTTGTTTGAATTTCAGGTCATGCGTATTAGTTGAAAATAAGTCAGCATATTGTTCGAATTTCAGATTATCAAATATCTGAATTGATCTGAGCTCAAATCAACGACTGGCTTATTTTTCTTATTTCATCCGGAAATTTCCGCTTCATATTATCTGAATGAATCCTAACGGTATGCTTGCAACAATGAATGGTGCAGCTCATAGCGGAAGTGGAACCGGACCAAATGGTACCGTTAGCGCAAATGGTACTGGAGCTGGAATAGGTAGTGGAACAGCTACAACAAAAATTGCTGGACGACAGCATTGCTTCTTATGTGACCTACCTCGTTGGCCATGGGCTATGTGCAATGATTACATGGAACCTGTTTGTCGTGGTTGTGTTAACTATGAAGGAGCTGATCGGTTCGCTTTTGATTGTTTCAAACGAAAATGAAGGCAATAATCTATCACGATATAATCTTATCAATAAATTCTCAATTATCTCATTATCATTTAATCATATCATTGTTAGTTTAAATGTAAGCATATATAATTCGAAAATAATGAAAAATCTGAAAATTAAATCATTCCAAATTGATTTCTATATATCCTACTGTATTTTATCATCATTCAAAACACAAAATAGCACTGCCTACTTTCAGCAATAATTGTAAATTTTTATGAGATTATCAAAAATTCAAAATCATTCCAATGAAATTCATTATTAGCTCTTTTATTGTTGACAACTGATTTAATAAAGATGGTAGAAGGAAAAAAGAAAAAAAAAACTCATCAAAAATTTGATGGCAGTCTTAGCTAAATTTGCTGCATAATAAATATTTCTAATTATTTATGCAAAAAAATTTTTCGTTTGCTGCTTTTTTTTCTCTTTGCGAATAAATTTTCTATCAGAAATTTCAGCGCAAATGTTACAGGATAGAAAATGTAATTGAAAATGCACGTCAATTGAAACGTGTTCATGGATTTCCGGTAGGTGAAACTTCAACAACTATTGCTAGCAGAAATTTATCACAGGTAAATTTCCTTCCTTTTTTCTTTTTCTCAATTTAATTTCTAATTTAATTTTTACTTAATTTTTTTCTCTCGGTTTAGTTTTAATTTTTGTTCGTTTTTTTTAATTTTTCTTCAAAATTTCATAAATTTTTTTTTGTTTCCAAACAAAACTTTAAACATAAATTGTTGCAATGATAAAAGAATTGAATGATTAAAATAATATATTTGATTGGTTATTTTTAGAAAGAATGTTTAATGCAAGCTGGTGCTGGTCGATTTTCTCCAGCTGTAAACCGTGGTGTTAATCCTGCTACAGTACCACCGCCAACACCGGTTGTACAACATCAACAGCAACAGCAGCAAGCAGTTGCCGCAGCAGCAGTTGCCGCTGCGGCACAAGCTCAAATGCCACAACTACCGCTAAATCAATTAACCGAGGTTAGCATCAGTTATTATCAGTGCTTTTTTCGAATTGCTTTATGGAAAGCACCAAGATATGATCCAGAATGATCCAATGATTCTTGCGCTATGTCTAGGATAAATTTCCATAAAATTTTCACATTTGGTTCAAAATCACTTTTCTAGGCACTGGTACAACAACAACGGTTCATTTCGTTGGCTGGTAGGCAACCTGGCCAATTTACAGCTGAAGATTTGCATGCGTTGCAGCAGTTGCAACGACCAATTCACCTTCAAAATTCTCTTATGCAACATGGCCTTCCAATGAGTGAGTTATATAAACTCCTCTTTTAAAGAAAAAGAAAGAATAAAAGAAACATTCCAATTAATAATTCTAATTAAGTTTTTGATTTCAAAATTTTGATCAAAACTAAATGGCTAAAAACAAATTTTAAATTGTTTCCCTTTACCAATATTATCATTATCAGTGTTATCATTAAATTAATTTTGATAATTTTAGGTGTATTTCCAAATTTGGTAACAAATAGCGTAGCAAGTTTGCTACCACCAAATGCAACACTTGCAGCAGCTGTTGCAGCATCTCGGAAACGTGATCATGATTCATCGGATGATATCAAACCTGATGTTTACGGAAAAGTGCAACGTGGTAGGTTTATTACTTCAGCTTATTTTATTACTCAATAATCATTTCACTTTTTACATTTCATTTCGAAGTTTTATTTATTCAAAATTTATTTCTTTAAAATTTATTTTCATTTTATTTGAAAGCAAATCATAGATTTGAAATCTCATTAATTTATATAAAAATTAAACAATCACATACATATCACTATCACTATCACTATTACTATCACGATCACTATCACTATCACTATCATTATCACTATCATTATCGTTATCATATTTTACGGGAAGTCGGGAAGAGATGCAAGGGAGGGAATAGAAATGAATAGAATAGTTGATGAATAAATAATGTTGTTTGTATTTTCCACTTGCAACAAATAATTACATAATATGATGGATCGATCATCAATTTGCATTGAACATAAATTTGAAGAGTGCATTTGAGAAAAGGAGGAAGAGGATGAGGAAGAAGAGGAAGAGGAGAAGAAGGAAGAGGAGGATGATAATTGGTGTTGTAATGTCATCTGTTCGATCATCACCCTGATCTGTTCCATTTTACCTTTGTGACCTTTGTGGATCATTGCATTTATTATGCATGATCAATTATCAGAAATATATTATTTAAACTTTTTCAAGCCAAACATGACGGTTAATATTGCCGATATTCATCGGTATTGCTGCTATATGCTGCTACAGTTGGTGTCACTATTGTGACAGGTGGTAATATTATTGGTGATAGGTTTGTGGTGCATTAACCCCAATATAATTTACACAAACACATACACGTATACACACAGACATTCAAGATCAGAGATGACCTGATGTTGATTTCGGAAACCGGTTCTTGATATCTTTTCGCACCTCTCATCTTTCCATTTTCTTTTCACTTCTATCATATTCATACCAGAATGGTTCAATGAATTCATTCATCTTTTCTGTAACACATTAATGATAACCTGTTACTATTTGCAAAATTTCAACAGTTTTGAATTTTTACAAATGGAAATTAGTATGGTATTGAAAGAGAGAGAGAGAGAGAGAGAGTGAGATGTTAAGAAATATTGTACAGTTGGAGGAAAAAAAATTAACCGGTGTTTTGTTTGTATTTTACCTCAATATTTTCTTTCTTTTTCTCCCCCTCTCTCTCTCTCCTCATCTTTTCATCTTTCTTTAATAAGAGAGAGGTACTGGTTGTTGAAAAGTTTGTTAACTCTTCAATCCACAACAAATATCATCGAAGAAGAAAGGAAGAAAGGGAGAAATGAAAGACAGGAAGGAAGGACAGGAAGAGGAAAGGATTTATATGTTGTGTATTTAGAATAATAGAATAGAGGAAAAAAGAAGGATTGTATATGGAAAGTATTTCATTTTATCGTACGGTTGACAGACGGATGGATGGACGGGTGGACGGATGGAAGGAACCGGTTTTTGGTGCCATGTGATCTGCTGGTACAATCCGGTGGTTGTAATATTTGCTACGGAACACCAAATATTTGATTAGAGAGGTTGCGAACAGTAGCGAAAATTCAATATCTCATTATTATTGCTCTCGAATAGCATAAAATAACCTCATAAGCCTCATCGAGAAGGTATGACAGAGAGAGAAAGGGACAAAGAGAGAGGGAGAGGGGGAAACAAGGAGGGAAAAGAGAAAGAGAAAGGGAGAAAGATGGAAAATAGGAGACAAAGGATAAGGGATTTGAGGAAAAATCTTTAAAATTATACAGAAATAATTAGAAAAACAAACAGAATTTCAAATTTTGCTAATTTCAAAAATCCAAAAAGTTTTTCAATTCCTTTGAAATGAAATCTTTTTTCCTTTTTTTTATGGACATTTTCTTCGCTCATTGAAAAAAATACAAATGTTTATCTTATGTATGTGTGTGTGTGTGTGTGTCTGTGTGTGTGTGCGTGTGTCTGTGTGTGTGTGTGTATATATATATATGTATGTGTGTGTCTTTTTTTTCTTGCATTCAGTTGTTGCGCAATACTTTACTAATTAATAACTTCGCTCTTTTTTCTTTCCTTTTTTTTGTTAAAAAAAATTACTCGTTGAAAAAAAAGTACGAAAATTTCATTACAAATTTACTAATTATACATTTAACTAATTATTGATTAACTATATATTTAGCTAAAATATATTTGACTAATTAATAATTATTGGAATTTTCATTAAATTTTTATGAATATTTTCATATGAAATATATTGAAAACACAAAATGTGACAATCAAATGAACAGTTAAATAATGTCGTAACTGTTTGTACCATTCACCTCTCCACTCTTCTATCTTTAAACCAGTTCTCCCACTTCTTTTTCACCTGAGGTCACATGATTTCATCTCTTCTTTTTGTATTCATGTAAATCTTTTTTTTTCTTTTAAATTAGAATTAGAAATGAATAGAAAACGTGTTATGCGTGTGTGTGTGTGTATATATATATATATATATATATATATATATATATTATTATATATAGTAA
>NW_018108244.1:26858-44696 GCF_000183805.2 Loa loa
GTGTGTGTGTGTGTGTGTGTATATATATATATATATATATATATATATTTCATATGTAAAAGTGGAAAGGGGAAAAAATGAGAGGTCGAAAAGTTGTTTGTACCATTCAGTAATCGGAATCGAGAAATAATAGTCACCTGTCCCCAAAATATCCAATCTTTTCTCTATCATCCTTTTTTCTTTTCACCTCTTTTTTCTTCTTCCTCTCTCTTTCTCTCCCTCTCTCCCTCTCTCTTCTTATTTACTAACCTTTAAAATCTAAACTTCGTTCACTGACCTTTTCAAAATTTGATGACAACGATAACCCGATCATCTTTCTTAACTTCGTCAAAGAGGTTATTGAATAGAAACAAGTGGATCAACGAACTTCGTTCCAAAGGGCGGTAAGAGGCGGGGAGGAACGAACGGAAGAAAGGAGGGTAGGGAAGAGGTTGAAAACCGGTTTTCCGTTCTTTCTCTTTGCTCCAGTTCTGAAAACATTTTTATGGGTATATACGAGAATAGTGAAGAAAGATGAAAGGTTCATCTGCAACAGACATACGCAACAGCCAACTAGGCCAATGAACTTTTGCAATAATCTCAGAAAATTGCGTAATTTCATCCAATCTACTATAACAATTATCCCTCATCTCTCTCTCTCTCTCTCTTTCCCTTTCTCTCATTCTCTCCCTCTCTTCATAGTGACATCAGCTGGACGATTCTTATGAAATGGAACAATATCTACTAGTATTTAAATTTAGGGACCAAATCGAAATTGAAGGAAATAAGCCTAATGAAATACAAGAGTAAATGGCCCACTATTCATAATCATCTCCCTCTTTCCTTCATTACCGATAAATTACTAGCAAATACGGTAATAAAGTATTCCTGAATTATAAAAAAAAAAAGGAACGAAAACATCTATTTTCTGGAATACATTTGTCATAAAATATTGAATGAATTGATTAGATCACATATAGATATTCAGGAAGGTATTCATCACATAGATATTCATCGGATACAAATTATCATTAGAATGGATCAATCAAGATGAAATAAATGCAAATTGTTTGAAATCGTTTTAATAAAATCTTTGAATTTTCAAATTTACATTCATTTTAAAAAAAAATTTTGAAAAAAGTTTCCTTCAGAAAAAAAAGAACTTTGAATTGCAAAAATTATTAAGGAATATGAAAAAAAAAAAATTGCAAATTTTTGCAAAATTATTAAGAAATAACAAATTTGTAACATTAATAAATATAAATTAACAGATATTATCATCCATATTAACATATTATCATATAATATTATACATTCATTTATATATGAATGAATAAATTCTACGGGAAAGAAAAGTTTACTGTAATTCAAACAATTCCAATGAATTAATTAATTATAACATTATAAATATTTCTTAAAATGTTGTCTATAAAATTATAATTTTTGTAAATATTTACATAAAAGAATAATGGATAACATATTGATATGAAAACATTTTACATGTTATATTTACAGGAGATGCGCAAACAACTTCAGCGTCACCAACGTCAACACATAGTCCCGACCATCCAAATAATAATTCCAATAATAGACGAAGCTTTAGTAATTCACAAAAGTAATTTCTTTGAATATTTCAAAAAAGAAAAGATGAGAAATGAGAGAAAATGGAATGATTTTAGATTTGTTTTTTTTTTTGATGATATTTGAATTCGAGCATAGATTAATTAAAAGATTAATTATAGTAGTGATCGAATAGTGAAGTGCACTTTATGCCATGAACGCCTTGAAGATACTCATTTTGTGCAATGTCCTTCAGTCTCAGGACATAAATTCTGCTTCCCATGCTCACGTGAAAGCATTAAGAAACAGGGAAGTGCTCAGGTTTGTATATTGATCTCATCATACTAATTGACAAAAATGAAAAAAGCCTAGTAAAAGATGTATCATTAAAAGAATCATTTCTACTTTTGGTTGTTTATCTCTTTTTTTTTTAAATTCTTCATTAAATTTCATCTAGGAAGTGTACTGTCCATCGGGTGAAAAATGCCCATTGGCTGGGTCACATATGCCATGGGCATTTATGCAGGGTGAAATTGCAACCATATTGGGTGATGATTTTGAACAATTTAAAAAGGAACGAGAAGCAAATAATTCTGCCACTTCAACACTCGTACAAAACAGCAACAGTCAGGTAATTAAGTAATTAGCAGTCTAATTAAATATTATAATTTAATACAGTAACTTGATTGGATATAAAATTATTTTGATTTATTCGTTATTGATTTATCCTATAAGAACCATAACTTTCTTGATATCAAACAGTTTCAATTTTATTTTCAGGCTGGAACAAACCAGAATTCATCATCCCAACAAAACTCATCACCATCGGCCACAACAAGTATCGCCACTTCAACCGGTCAAAATGGTGCCCCATCAGTTTCTGTACCTCAACATGTCAACCTTAATTAGGTTGATGGGAAGAGGAAATGTTAATGAAATTCTTGAACAGTTAAATTGCAATTTATATTGCTCAATGGCCTAATAAAATCATATTAATACTGTTAAATTAAAAAAAAATAGAAAATGGAAAAATTTGCCTTTGGACAGTGACTTATACGTCATACTACGTAAGTGCTTAAACCAGAACAACAAAACAAAAGAGAAGAAATCACTAGCCAAGAACTCAGGAATGATTAATGAGACGGAAAGATCTTTTTATGAGGGAAAAAAGACGAGACAAGAGCGCTAAAACCATCTCGTGTATTTCTCTCTCCCTCCCTCTCTTACTATTTTTCTTACTCTTCGTCCATGTTAAATATGTTAATTTCAATGTTTTCCTTTTTTTTTTCTTGAAATGTATTGTTGATCTCCAAATGAAATGCCACTTAGTGCAAAATAATCCAACCGCTAATTAAGCTATATTATTTGAAATGCTCCTTTCTTCCCTCTAAAATCTTTTGTTTATTGTTCCGATAATTTTATTTGGTTCCATTTTTCAGGTCTTTTCATTTTGGTTGTATTGATTCCCACTTTTTTTTTCTTTTCATCATTTTGAAGTGCTTCATTAATATTTTGAAAGAAAAAAAAAACAGAATTTTTGTTAATGTTACCCTAATAAATGTTCTCTTTTTATTTCCTTATATTATTATCACCATGAATATTATTATTAGCACTGTTCCAACCTTTCGTTCATTCGACAATGGTTATTTCCATTTCGTTTTTATAGTGGTTGTAATTCGGGTAAAATGTCTTGTAGTTTTCCTTTTTTTTTGCAAACACGATCTCCAAAAAATACATTTCCAACTCCGGTTACAAATTTCATTCCTGCTCCAAATTTCATTTCAATACCAGCAATGCAAACATTCATGTAAAAAAAATTAAATGTTTCAAAAGCAAATAATAAAAATATGAAAAAAGATGAAAACTGAAACCGCTGCATCAACTTGACTCAATCCTATTACTAAGTTAATTCTAGATTTGCTGACAATAGAAACTGATATTGTTTGGGCACTAACAGGAACGATTATTTTCGTTATGCAAATAAAACAACTAATCTGTAGTGGGATAACATCTTGAAATTCACAAATAGCTAGTTCTTAAAATTTCCAAACGGAATAATTATGAGGCAATACATGAAAAAAAAAAAAATTTCCAAACGGAATAATTATGAGGCAGTACATGACTAAATTACTGCAATTAATATTACTTCAGATATCACGTTTTATGCAGGCAGAATCATTACTCTTTGATTTTACTATCCAAAATGAAAGTGACAGGACCATCGTTTTCAATCTGCACATTCATCATTGCACCAAAACGACCATCCTATAAATTTAAATATCATTTCATCGACTGCTTAATTTTTGCTTTACATTCTAAACAGTATGTTCTGTTCGGAATGTTTGAAGGATTCAACTTTTTTAATTTTCACAAAAGTATGGCGCATTTCGCTGAAATTGCGAAGAAAATCAGTGAATCAGTAATTCCCTTGCTATTGGTTTGATACCTTGGGTATAATATGTAGTATACGTGGATATAATGTATGTAAGCTAAAATAGTACTACATCCATGTGTTTATGTGCTATAACAAAGACACATGTGCTTACAAATGCGCCAATTCTTGTAGTATCAGAATCCCACCAGGAAGGTCATGAACATTAAGAGCATTTCTCAAGATGTATTTCAACGAGGTCGGCTGGATAGACGATTCAACCGTCATTGGTTTCCTTTTCACAATGTTGTTGTCATTAATTTGTCATACTGAAGCCGTAGTTGTTGAGTTTGTCGTTGTATTGACAAATTTATCGCAATAAAGATTTAACCACCCAAGTTTGAGGTACTACCAATCAAGGAGGCAGGAAGAACGTTCAACCTTTGTCATGGTTGAAGAAAATCGGAGACAGTATAACACCATAGGAAAGAGCCGAGTAAACAAAACACATTTGTAAAAGCAGAAATAACCTTTATCCGTTCAGGTGCATATGCCTTCCTCAGCTCACTTATAAAATTTTGATAAACTTGGTGTGATTCTGTGGGAGCCATCGATCGATGAAAGTCCAATTTATTGCCTTTCAACAAACCGTACAATGTGAACTGAAAAATGAACTACTGTGAACAAAGAAATTCCAAATAATATAACGAATGAAGTATAATAAACTTGACCTTACACTTAACTTTAATTCAAGTCCAACAATTTTGAGATATTTCTTGAGGAGAATTTAATTTACATTAAATACATTTCTATTCTTTTTTTTTCGCTCTATAAATGAAACCTACTTGACTTACACACAGTATCTCAAGTCCAAGGTCTTTAACACTCTTGTCCCATCGTTTACCTGTCTCAATATTTGGAAACATTCGAATACCTAACAACTTCCGCACCATATACTGTATATCATCCGAGGTATCCTCAACACTGATAGCCAATAGAACACATATTCCTCGATCAATCGATGACTCCTAAAATGGTGAATACAATGAAAATAATTATTATAAAAATATCAATAGAATGTTTGGGAATTGTCGGCCCGAGAGAAAAATTAAAAAGCTAATTTTGAAAGTTGGGCAGTACTGACCAACTGGCCATCAATGGACACCGCAGCTTTCGTGACACGTTGTATCACAGCTCGCATTTGAAACTGCCAAAAGATGAATCGTTAATAATCGGTTAGCGTTTCAACTGCATGATCTGGAAAATCTTGCATTAATGACGTCCACTCCTCTATCAACATATTTCATTCTCTGTAATGAATTTTAATAACAAATGATCTACTCTGCCATCACTGTATTGTATGCCCGTGTTCCGTTATACTGATAGGTAGAAAAGTCCGTGATCCGTTACACCGGAAAGTAAGGAAATCCGTGATTCGTTACATTAACTGATAGGGAGAGCCCGTGTTCCGTTATACTGATAAGTAGAGAAGTCCGTGATCCGTTACACCGGAAAGTAAGGAAATCCGTGATTCGTTACATTAACTGATAGGGAGAGCCCGTGTTCCACTATATTACTGTCTCGAGTAAATACGAAGTTCTGTGATAAAAACAAATATAAAGAAATATAAGGAATATAAAGAATAGACAAATATAAAGAATAATTAAATGTATAGTGATGCACAAATCTGCACGTATAATGTCTAATCTTAATTAAGATTAAAAATCATCCAAAGTCTCTGTATGAGTCACTGCATAGAATTGTATATATGCTCATTGTTTAGCAATGTATCCAAAGAGCCCTACAATAATGTATAGCAGCTAACAAAGAGTGCTTTATTAGCATGAGCTAACAAAGGCGCTAATCCTTGTAAACGTTAAATTAATCCTTAAACGATAAACATATAAACCCTACAAATAGCAGAAGGTCGTCATTATTCTTCTTTTCATTTATTCTCTAAATTGGTCTCTTCAAGATTTACTTGTAGCAACGTTTTTGCAGTTAGCTTAATGCGTTAATTTGTATTTTATAATTCTTAATGATTATGCTAAGCTAATACTGTTTCATTCATTTGATTTAATTACCGAAATTTGAGGTAAAAGTAGAGAAAGTCTTGAGATTCTGTATCATGATGCGCAAAATACTTCTAAGAATTCTTTATTAGTAGATAAAGGAGTCCGTGATTCAGTTATCCTAGAAGGTATAAGAATCCATGTTCCGTTATACTGGGTAGATATAGCAGTCCGTGATCGTTACCCTAGAAGATATGGAAATCCGTATTCCATTATGACTGGGAAGCGATAAGATTCGTGCCGGGAAGATAAGCACTGACTGTTATGATCGGAAATACCGACAACAATACAAAAATACAGAAATTTACAGTAAACGGAGCAAAGTACTTAAAGGTTCTCTGTCCGTTTCGGGTTCGGGGACGTCTTGCTAAAAAGTTTTAATGAATTCGTTGTACTTTGTAGGATTGTTTATTCAGGATTATTCCACCTGGAACCTTGCAATATTTGTCATTTTTATCATTTTAGGACCTTTCTTTGTTGTCCTTTGAGAGCTAATACTTCCTCATTTGCATTTTATCAGTGCTTTAAACTACTTTCGCATATTCTCTTAATCCTATTCTTTAGATTACCTTGTCTAATTTCGCCATTCTATTCTCTGTTTGTACTATTTTCCATTTTTAATTCACTAATTTTAACAACTTTTCCAGAACTTTTCACATTCCCCTTTTTTTTTTGATTTGCATATATTTTGTTTTTTGACCTTTTTTGTTGGATGACTGTTTTATCCATATTGGTTTAATGTGGAAAAAGACCTGAATGTGATGCATAATGTGAACCTAAGGAAAGAAGGAGAGGAAGAACAGATATTGGATTCAGGATGTATGAATAAATCACGTCAACTTACATATCTGAAAGGTAGTATGCTAATATGGATGAAAAATTTAACTAATTGAGTCAACTTTATCCCACGAATAAATTTTGATAATTTAAGTGACAGTTAACTTAATGCTGTTCCATCTCATTTTTGAGCCATCTAATGTACTTGTAAATTTGGTGTTACCGTATATTTTCTTAATAAATCATGGTCACTTCACGGCGAAAATGTTAAAAATTGTCATGTATCCATTCCGGCCATGATGGTAATGTGTTACAACAATTTATTTTTTTTTTTTATTCAGATTATATGGCATTGCTTGATCCAGCTTCCATATCCTTAGGTGAGGAGGAGGAAGGAGAGGAAGACGAAGAACAGATATTGGATTCAGGATGTATGCCAGCTGTTGGTGCTAGTGTTGTCATCGACGAACAGAATGATTCAACTGGTCAATCTACGTCAATCAAAGATGATCAGATCATAAAGGTATTTCTAATATTTACTTAAAAAGCATTGACTTTATCAAGCATTTTGAATTTAATGGATTGAATGGATGAATCGAAGATGGCTTAAATTTACTTATCTCTGGCTTATGGTTTATCTTCGGCTTAATGCCTGAATATTCTCTAACTTCGTCATCGAAAAACTTACTCACAATAATAGAATATATTCATCTAACTGATTATTTTTTTGCTTGTTTCTTAAAAGATATACACAGAATTGTACCATTTTTTTAGTATTCTTGATTGTAATTCTCAGGAATCATCTTGCGGTACAGGCAACAGTAGGATTGATCATTATCCGAACGAATCTGCTTCTTTGCGTTTTGCACAACCTCATTTCATGTATCAGGTTATTCCGAAAACAAGTATGTTGTGACTTTCTGTTTCGATTAGTTTTTTTTTTGGAATAAAAATTTATCGAGGGACGATATTTTAACAATGTAAGGGTTAGCAGTCTCTTAGATGTTCTGAGTTTGGGAATGGCAGGAAAAAACAAAGTGTTCTGAAATCTTGGTTCGGATTTACGATCAGTTCAAATTTCGTCTGTAGGTTTCTTTTTGTAAGTAATTATTTCAATTCTCTGCTTGGAGGAGTCAACATGGAAAGATTTAAATTTTGTCTTATGTGCTTTTATATTATTTATTTATCCAAAATCCTATTGTTTTCAGAATTACTGCCCGACATGGGCAGCAGTACATCCAAAATTACTGTAAGTGATTGGTTTATTTTATTATTTGGGAAAGTTAATTGTATTCTTTCATTACCTCCCTTATTTTTTATTTCTTATTGAACTTCACACTGGTCTTTTTTAAACTTCGGAAATCACTTGAAGGTGGTGATAATTAAACATTTTGCAGGTAGATCAGATTACGGATTCGATTTATTCGGATTTTATTATTTTGATGACTGGCGGGGAAGTGGTTCCACCAACTGAAGAACATAAACAAATTTTAGATGCTATGGTGCAAGGAGATGATTATACTGTCCGTTAAATTCGTTATATATTCATATTATTGTCTTTCTTTGTCTTTAAAAATGAAAAGAAAATGATTGGATTTTAAAGTTCTCTTTAGCTATTACAAAAAATGGAATTTATAGAAATATTCTCAACACAGTAGAAGTTAGTGTTGAAAAAATTATTGTTTAGGTAGCACGTGACGTGGACGATGAGTTCCTTGGCCATCTCGATTACGTGATCGTTCATCTCCCTTCTATAAGACTTTTGCTAACCAGCGAACAGCGTGAACAAGTTATAGAATCTGCTGTGGCACGGTTTAAAAATGACAAACATCCAATTGGTGCCTGTTTGCAACTACTGCAGAAAAATTACATCGGATTCCCTTCTGTTATCAGAGTTGGTCAATTATTCAATTATCATGCGATGATTTCTTAGCTTCTTAACTTAGCCTCTTAATCTTATCATTCCCTGACAGGGAATGAAACATATGCATAAGTAATATATTCAAAAATGTCTTTTCAAATGTTTTTAAAATTAGATTCGAGAAGATATTCTAGGACAACAATTTTTCCTTCGTTGTACCATTAAATGGTAGTCGCAAAGTAATATACAAAGTTAATGATTGAATCAAACAAGAAGGAAGTAACAAAAGTCTATTTCAGCTACGCAATACGCTGATGGATTGTTTAAGTCGTTTGGTGACAGCAGGAGAAGACGATGTAGATTATGTGGTACCACATTTGGGTGATTCTGTCGCTCAAGGTTTCGCTGGTGAAGGTATGTCCAATGATTCCGTATTGCCTGGAACCAGTTCAGATTTTGCAAATCGAAAGAAAGGTTGATTTTCTTGTATGAAAAATCCTGATAATTTGAAGGTGACAATTTATAATTGTGTATGATTGTTTATGGATTTCTAGTAAGCCAACCACAACTTGAAGCAGATTATGCAATCATAGACTGATCTCCTCTGCTGTATCTGAAATATAATTTTCCAGTCTTGTTATTTAATTCATCTGTTAATGAAACATCGTATATGGAGATTCAGCGTAGTAGTTCTTTTAGTAAAAGCGTGAGTCAACTTTTACTCCCAACTGTATTTCACCAAATTTTTTGTTAGGGATGACCCAAAATTTGTTGAATACGGCTATTCCGGATAATGAATATGATATATTGGCACAAATTCTGACCAGGAAATTAAAAATCGATGATGTTGAAAATGTTGTTCTGAGAGAAGCCATTAAGGTATCTTTGCTTTTTGCAGAAAATAGAAGACTTAGTACAAAAATTGCATATTATAAATTCTTTTCTTCTCCACATAATCTCGTTTTGGTAACAACGATTACATAATGTTATGAGGCTCGTCATGCTTATTTATAGGTGCGGATGAAGGGAGGGCTACTTATTGGCGAGTACTGGTCAGAGCCAAATGAATTTCTATCACCTGGTTGGCGTATTCGATTGCGTGATTCTGGCAAAATTGTTCCACGAATTAGTGAAGTTGATGATGTATTATTTTGTTAATAATGTAGTTACTTTTTGTGTCTTAATTTATTTCAGTCTCATTTTATATATTTTCCAGATTTGGCGACGATGTTACGAAACAATGCCAGATTGCACACAAAAGCAAATGTTAACTTACCTGGAGGAAAGATACGTGGGTGTGAGTTTGAAAACAAAACAGCGAGCAGCAACAAAAGATATTCTGTTGAAGGGATCAAGAGTACAGTTCCCTAGCAGACCACGCTGTATAGGGAGCAAACCTATGCAATATGTTCAGGTTTGTCAGATTTCTACTTTAATTTTGTACAAATTTTTTATTTTCTGAATAATGCTCTCATTTTAATTCTTTTAATGCGCTGTGTTTTATTGTATTATTCATAATATCATGTTTTTGATCACTCCCTTTATCTCTATCATGTCAGGTCTTCATTGATTAGATTTTGATGTATACAGTAGAGAATTTCTCTTTTTATATCAGTTCATTAGGATTGCTGAGATATTTCAAGTGATAATCTCACTGCTAGTGTGGTATGATCTAGTGTGTATAGAACTATACTAGATCCTCTCATAGACCCTAATTGGTTCGTTATTTGCTGTCGATCTTTTAGTACATTTTTTTTCAAATGACTTGCTTTTCTAAAATCTTAAGTCTCAAAAGACTTACTTTTACTTATCCAATAGTTAAGATCGATATGGTTGAAATGGAATGTTCGGAATATGGGGATCGTTGTTACACAATGGCATTGATTGTAACCGATCTTTATTCGCATTTTGTATTTGGAAGAGCATTAGCCGAGGCACCAGACACTTCGTTACTTGTCCGACATTTAATGGATATTTTTGGAGCTTTTGCCCCACCGGGTAAACATATTCTTGCGAAATGTATTTTCCCTTTGTTTCCCGACTTCTTTGTGATATATTTTTCCATTTTTTGCATAAATTAAATGCATTTTGCTGAAGTGAATTTCAATTTTAGAAGCTTATCGAACTTACACAAATGATGAAGTAATTGGACTTGTTATGTCAGATATCGAGAAATTGTTCAAAATTGAAATTAAAAATATTGGACACGGTGTAAGTAACCATGATTTGTGTAATATCACACTTTTACCGTCAAATGGTGAAAAGTTTCTTTTTGAAAATATCTTCTTTTTGCCTGAAATGTAATATTTCCACTGTCACACCAATTCCGAAAATAGATATACTTTCCTCTTCCTTCCTTTCCTATACGTTCCGTCATATGTTGCTGCTGCAGAAATATTTTTGGTTACGATTTTATGATGTTTGAACTCCGATCATTCTGTATCACTGGAAGTTATCAGTTGTCTTCAGGTTATGTTTCAGATTATTTTTCCAGGTAATGAATCATGCTAATCTGTGTGCCAGTATGTATAAACGTGCAGCGCAAGAACTTGGTGGCCGGGAACGTTGGGTTGAAGCACTTCCATTTGCTGTTATAGATTATAATCAGACTCCGGTGAAATGTTTCGGTGATCTTCGAATCTCACCGTTTGAGGTAATATTTTATTTTATTTTTCCTCATTCATTGTTTAAGAAATTGAAAGAGAAAAAGATGGTCATAGATTTGCGTATAAGTAGTCGTACATTTAGATTATATTTGGTCGAAGGCCTTGGCGAAATCATAGTATTCCACCATGGGTGCGCGGTGCTTGTGGCGAAAATGTGAATGAAACGGAAGGTTAGCGATAAATCTGTCATCTGTCATCATTTATGCATTTCTTACACTTTTCTATCTTCCACTAATTGTTCAACCGGCAGATGAAATTGTATGAATGGTTGAACGTTTGGCAATATGATACTTCGAAAGATGGGTATTTGGTGCATAGGTAAGAGGATCAGAATATCGTTCTGAGCCATGAATTGGGAAGGTAAGGTACATGTAATAAAGTGAAATTCATTTTTTTGATTTAATTTAAACGAATGTGATAGTTATTTCTTATATTTATTGTTCTTAAGTTTAGGATATGTGGAAGAAAATCGTGTGGAGAGTATAAGCGGTGCAACAGTAAGCTAATTGCTTTTTGTTAAATTGTTAACTTTATAATTAGGTCTTTTTATTAGTTTTGTTACTTTAGGCTAATTATGTTTTATCTGTCTAGTCTTACTTTGCTTCTTTCACTTAAGGCTTGTGAAGGTCTTTTTGTTTGACCTATATGACAGAAAAAGCATTATTTCGAAATGAGTAAAGGAAAAAAATATTTTCATTTTCTGTAAAATGCAGGAAATGTGTATGATACGCTCAACTCCACTTCCACGACGACCTGAAGTTGAGGAAAGATTAGCCAGTGTCTATTTAAGCGAAGTATCTAGTAATCGTGCTAAAATTTCCTGTATACTTGGCCGTTATCCAGCAAAATTCAATGACGCAGGTCATGTTGTCGATCCGGGTACTGGTTATCTCTATGAAGTCGGTGATTGTGTGTATGTAAGTTTTTGATTGTTGTATGTCGTGATATTGTTATATAATATCAGCTTCTTGGTTTCCTTCTCCTTATTAAGTCCTTCCAGCTCTTTCTTTAAAAAAAAGAAAAAGTTATTGAATTGATTACAGCTTCGGAACTTTGAGCAAGAAGAAACATGTATGGATCGTCCAAAAAGGCGTCAAAATGAGTCACGTTATTACCGGGCAAGCATTGTTGAAGTGGATTATCAGAATCCGGATTTCATGTATAAAGTATGCTACTGGGATGATATTATTGATGTTGATCATCTTCCACCGAACCAATGGCCCGGTGAAGGTTAATTTTATTTCTTTTAATTCTTTATTTCTTTGGAATACAAAAAAAGGCAACGATGATTGCTTTATGATGCGAGTTAGTCTTGACCTATGAACTCACGTTCTAGAGAAAAAAGTGTTGTCTTCAATTCGCTCTTTTCCTCAATCTGTTGAAAAGTTTTAATTTCTTATCGATTTTGATTGTTTAAGAGTTTATTCCAGTCAAACAAGTTAAATGTTTTAGGCTCTCCGTCAGCTTGGGTTTCACCTTACGATATCGCTCCTTCTACTGCTGATCTTGCAAGGCGTAGGAATGTCGGTATGTTAATTTTCCTTATTTGTTATTATAATGCATTCGTTCTAATAAGTTGAAATTTTCATCATGCCTGAAAATATACGCAGTGTTTTTGCTGAAAAAAAAAAATCGAAACCGCAATTATATTTATCCTTTTATGCAAAGATAGAATTTTTAAAACAAAAGGTTTTTTGTAGTAAGACGTCGAGAATTGGAATTTCAATGCAAATGCGGCTATGACTTCTGCGAAATAGCTTATAATAAGAATTGTCCATATAAATTATCGCAAGCTTGTTGCCAACGGCTTAAAATGAATTGTCCTTATCATTCTCGCTTAAAGGGAACACCACGGGAGACGCCGATGTCACGTTCAAAGGTTAGTCGTTATTACAGTTCGTTTTCAGATTAACTTTTCCTTTCAGGTGGCATGTGTCGTTAACAGTGGTCAGACCTGGAATTTTTTCAAATGATTGTACTTTTTTTCCAGAATTCAGCTGCACCTGTACTTAAATTGGCAGCAAGCGGGGAGCGAAGGTGCGAATTTTCTATTTTCTTTTAAAGTCATATTTTGTGAGAACTATAAGATCATTCACTGTAACGCTTTCTTTGGTAAAATTAACTCTTGAATATTAGTTATCCTATTGCATGCTTCCAAAAGAAGTTTGTGTTATCGGCTATTAAAACACTGTACTTTATTTCTTGTTCTTCACTTTGTCAATAATCATAATTTAGCTGTGATTTTTAGATTGCTTACGATTCCAAAACGGATGAAGGCTGAAGTCGATCATTCAAGCTCTCGCTGGATTTTCCAAGGTCCATTCTTAAGTGTTTTTTAAAATAGTTTATATGTTGTCCATATTCATCGCAGTCGAAAAATTTATTTTTGATATTGTAGGAGGTCGTTACATCGAACTTTTCCCGAGTTCATCGAATCCAACTTCATTATTAGGACGAGAAGACCAGCAGAGTAATGTACACTTCGATTATGATGTTGGAGCACTTACAATGAAAAGGAGGCGATTGCAGGTTAGTTCTGATGTGTAGTCTTATCAGCTTAGATTTTCAGAAGTGGAATCATGCTATGGGAAGTATTCTTTAAAATTTTAAAACTCCATATCACACGCTAAAAGATTTGAATTTCGTTATACGCTTGTAGGTTCAGTATGGTAACGCTTGCTATTCAAATTTTGTTTATGATGGGAATTCCATGATTTCGGTTAGTTATATTACTTACGTCTTTTAGGCTTTCATATTTACCCTAAATTCTTTATTTATTACTATTTCGATGGTCGATTTTATCTTCTGGTATTTCCAGAGGCTTCCCGCTGAGCGTTCGTATGGATATCAAGCAGTAGAACTCTATGAACCGAAAGGTTTCTAATTTCGTTTTCTGGTAAACTTGCTGTCTGAATGATAGCATGCATATACTTAGAAATATCGAAAATAGATGGCTCATTGCAAATAAATAGGTCTGACATAACAGTGAACTGAATCTTAATAATACCATGAGAATCATTTTGGAACTTTCTGCAATCTTTATGGCTTCTGACAACATATGGAAAGTGTAACATTGAAGTTGTTGCCGAAGTTAAGCTTAGTATGAATATGAAGTGTAATTGTTCAGCTCCCGACATTATTTCAATTTTCTTTTTGAGATTCTAAAAATCATCTCTCTGTTTATGTAAATATGAGAAAATCAGAACTACGATTCCTTGATGTAGGCTCTTATCAGTGGAAATGTTGGAGATTGATTGGTTCTTTCTAAACAGTTCTTTTTTTCATTATCTGATTAATTTCAACAGTTTTTCCACCATGATTAGTCGTGCAATAATTTTTTAAATTATTCCCCCAAAAAAGAATACTGTTCGATCTCCTTCATTTATTTCTTGACATTAGCACTGCTTCTTGATGATATCTTTCGTGTTTTTATCAAGTCTCAAATTTACATTAGAACAATTTTAGATAATCTATTGATTTCAAATGCCAACGAATTGGAAGGATTAGACGTGGATGATGAAAACATCGATGTTGCTTCAAATGGACAGGATGCATCTCCCTCCGAGGTCATTTGTTTCATCATACGTTTTTATTTTCACTTATTTTTATTTTTTTTGTATTTTTTTCAAACCATTTTGCTATTATTGCTTCCCCTCTTTTTTTCCAAGTTATTGTTGGTGAGAACCATCAAAGTGATTGTGTGTTTTATGTATTTTAGGTCTCGAACCAACCGGTATTTCTCGCTCGAGATGATTCAAAAACGCTGGAAGATGCTGAGAGTGACAAAATGTTGAAAATTCAACAAAGTCCTTTGCAAGTATGTTACTACAAGCTTTGAACATATTCTAAATATTGGAAACTTTTTTTATCAAGACTGCTTTAAACTGATTCATTGCGAGGTATAGTATTCGCGAAAAGAGTAGGGATGTTCTCAGCGTCTTTTTTTCTTGAGTTTGTCACTTGTAATTTTATTCCTTACTCAGATACTTTTACTTTCTTTCACACTTCTTAGAGCAAAAAAGAATTTTAACTAATTAACTTTATTCTCCTTGGTAAATGTAGAGTCTGTAAGAACTAGAAGTGTATTGTTAAATCCGTATTTTTCTAGAATTTTCATTTAATATCCTTTGCAATGAGAAAAATTATAGTGACAAAACATTTTTCCAGCATCATTTTGAAAAAGTTAGCTCGAAATTCGAACTGTTTCAGGCGGAAGTTCTATCATTGAGAAGTACAAAACGTATATCTGCACCTCCACAACGTTTAAGTCCTACATAGATTTTTCCATCAAATTTGAAATTTATTTGATTGTCATTATTTTTGTCGACGATATTATATTAATTAGGACATGCTCAGTTTTGGTCAGGTATTTTTTTTTCTATGCCTAGATCATGCAATGATCTAGATATAGAAAAGCAGGAAAAGTTCACCAGAAAATCTGGTTAAATAGCCTAGTGCATCAAGTTAAAAGTGATTCTTGTCTTCGATGCCGGTATATTAACCCAACTATTTTGGCTGTTGTGACTTAGTCCCACTGACATCGATCATGAATGATGCAATGAGAATAGAGCAGGGCATTATCTTGCTGATATCATTCAAAGTAACGTTTAATTTCTCCTAGCTGCTTTGTTTATAAATTACTTCACTTTTTTTTATCTCATTGATAATTTGCATGATTTTGTAAGGATCTAGTTTTTTTTCTTTTTTTTTTTCAGATAAAACAGTTAATTTTGCCTCCGACATCTAATTTCATAGCAGCAGTACAAGTTTAGATTTTGTTCTAAGGTATCGGATTGTATTAGGAGCAGTTCTTTATTCTTCTTTTCGTTCAAAGCAAAATACATTTAAGACTTTTTGAGAACCTTCGATATATTTTGGTTTGAACTTTTTCACTCAATGTGATTTTCCACAAAAGTTTTAAATTGTGCTACTGCATTTAATTTCTAGTAATATCGCATGGATTATGCTGGTTTTGAACCAGCTCTTCGATTGTATTTTAAATCTTTGTTATTTTGAAGAACAATTATAGTAAAAAAGGAAATTATACATATAATTTTTCTATTATTTTAAAGTCATTCTTATGACTAACTTTTTGCATTTATCCCAACATTAACTTATCTAATATACGTAACAGTATACTTTCAACTATCCCCTCATTTAAAAATATTACACATTTTTACTCATAAATATTTTACAGTCAATTGTAATTATATGCATTGTACTTTATGTTTAACTACTTTGATTGGTATTTTTACGATGAGATGAATAAATGCATTTGACTAATGATTGAGCAGTAATAAAGTATAAAAGAGGAGAGGAATGGAACCGACAAGGTAGAATTGACGTACATGGACACGCTTAAGGGATTATCTGTGTCGCGTGAATGCATCCAAATTTCATCCGAATTCGACGAATATTTACGCGCATTTATTCTGCAATTGTAAACAATGATCTATTGAGAAGATGGAAAAAGTGATATTTTAAATGGTATATCTCAGAGGGATCTTTTCTCTTTTTTCGAATTCTATAAAGTTGTTTAAATGCCAATTTCATTGAAATAATTTCGGGAAACTAAATACATTCAACTGATTATGGTGGGTTTTGCAATTTTGCAAGGAAGCATAAAAATATGATCCGAACATCCTCCAATACCATCGTAATATGATTCGATAAAGCTGTTTAAGCTAATTAAGTGGAACGTTTTGTGAAGAAAAGATTTTATCAAAGGAATATTCCGACTGAAAGAGTATTACTGTATCATAAATGTTAGCTAACAGTGTTTACTTATGCTAATAAGCAATATTTCAATAATTTAATATGGGGTTGTAAAAATAAAATGATGAAAATATAGAAGTAAAAAAAAAAATGAAAATAAAAATGAATTAAGAAAAAAAAAAACAATGAGGGAAATGAACCAAATTATTTAATTTATTCATTCGTTGTATTGTAGTATGAGGAAGAAATGGATTTTGTAGATAGTCTGTTTCGATTATTTATTTTTGCAAGTTATAAAATGATTAATGTACTAGAATAATTACATAATCAGTCAAAATGTATGAAAAAAAGAATGAAATTAAATTTCACAAATTGTTTTATTGTTAAGCAATCAATTGTTTATTAATTTCTAAATGATATAAAATTGGACTTCACTTCATCCTTTCATTCTTTCTCTCATTTTATTCTTCCTTCTATTTTGTTTACTTGAAGGATTACTAACAAGTCATTATTTGAAATTAATTAATTGAAATGGGAATATTTCGCGTAGTTATTAACAAATTGAAATCTTTTCGATGAAGAAATCAATTAGCAATTGAAATGAAATATTTGATTGTAATTTTGAGTATAATTTAATGGTGAAGGAATGGATAAATTTGAATTGCTATTTAAATGGCAAAGAATTGATTTTGTTAAGATGACAACCTTTTTATGGTCATTTATGATCAACTAAGAATGTCTTATTTCTAAAGACATCTTTTTTACATTAAAATTTTTTTTTTTTTTACGATTAAATCATCATTTACCTTTCTCTGTCCCCCCTCTCTCTCTCTCTCT
>NW_018108244.1:45167-60472 GCF_000183805.2 Loa loa
ATCATTTACCTTTCTTCTGTCCCCTCCTCTCTCTCTCTCTCCCTTTCTCTTGCATTCTCTTTTAATTTTTATGAGGAATCAAATAAGGGGGAGAAAAAAAATACAATAATATATACGATCACGGGGACAGCTGTGACGGATTTGCATTACGAAACATCATCTTAGCTATCCTTTCCTAATACTCTCTTTTCTGCTTCATCGACAATAAATGATACTATCAGTCTGGATCCAATATGTTAATTTTACTTCACTTCTAGACTTGGCTCTTTTTTCCTTAATAATTAATTACTTTCATTCGTAATATTTTCGTATGGATTTTTTGCTAAGATAATTTCAAAATGCAAAATGATTGTGGATTTGAATTTTGAAAAGTATTGAATTTATCAATTGGAAAAAAGCAAAAGCCAAAAAGAAGAAGCCAAGGAATAGGTTGAATTCAAGTTCAATAAAGTTGACAATGGTAGGTTAAGTTGACTAAAATGTTTTACTTCATCTTTTCAAGTATATTTAATAGCTAACCATTTTAACTAATACGGATTAGTTGAAGATTTTGATCGGAATAAACTTGGCTCATTTAAAAATTAGAATAAATAAATTGTAGTGATTTTGGCAAATTTAAATAGGCTTTCCAATATAAATTACATATAATTCATACTGTTAATAATGAAATCACAAATTAACTAATGCTAATGTATGGCAGCTGTATTTCTTGGCTAATTATATGTTAACCATAACAATATCGAAAATTACCGTTTCTTCGGTATCATAGATATTGCAACTGTTAATTAGTCATACAGTTCTTTAAATGAACCATGAAATTTTACCACTAACATTTTAGTGAAGTATGTTATTATCAAAGTAATTTAAAAATAATTTAATCAAATTTAATTGTAACTGAAAGATATTTTAAAATTAAAAGTGTTGCATAAATGTACAATGGTAATTTTAATTTTCATATTATTTTCAAATTTCGTAAATTAAATTCAATGTTTTGAGCCTGCTGAATAAATAATGATTGAATAATCACTGAAATTTATGCTATCTCAATTCTGAAAATTTAAAATTTAAATCAATTTAACAAGCAAAAAAAAAAATTTCGTGTAACAGATAATTAGTGTCACGCGGAACGATGACAAATAAATTGTCACATGATACCAAAGGAAAAAAAAGTTAGCACTGTTATAATGATCCAATTTAAGAGAAGCTTAAAAAGTGTGCACTTATTGGAATATAAGTGGATCATTCTTAATTATATTTAAAGGATCCACTTCAACCTTTAACCTTTTCTTCGCTTCTCTTTTCTTACAGTTATCATTTGCATAAGTAATAATAAGAGGTGAAGTAGTATGAGTTTGAGGAAGAAGTTTGGATGAGTAGTAAGTACTCGAATATTATTAATCCATTTTGGTAAATCATACAGTTTTGCTCTCTCCCTCTCTCTATCTCTCCCTCTCTCTCTTTATATGTAGGAAGTTTATCTGGAAAGGAAACAGTACAGAACAAATAAGTCCTTCTCACCTAACTTCATCGCCTTTTGACCTCGGCATGAACAAATAACAATTGTCAATTTGAGTTAATCTTTTATCCTCAAATATTTGCATGAAATGACAAACGCTGAAATTAATTAATATTCATTTTGTAAAAACGATACTTTTATCCAACAATTACAGTATTTATGTTTAAATCTTACCGTTTACTAATAGCTTATGATATAATTCAAAAAGTTTTAATAAAAGGTCAAGAAATTTTCCAATGTTGACAAATTTCTTTATTGTCAACATATTAAAGTATCAGTGGATTTTTAAAAAAAAATTTCAATATCATCTACTGTATGCTCATTTTTGGAATTAATTTTTAATTAGTTTTTTTTTTTACGAATTTTTTCCACAAATTTTTTGCTTACACTACAATTGCCTAAAATATTTGCTATAAAATATTATTTTAAATTTCACTTTATCAAAATTTATATAATTAAATTCAAATTCAAAAAAGGAAGAAAATTTTCTCCCTTCTTTTTGTTTTCACTTAACATTCCCGTAATCGCTTCATATGAATAGACAGATCATAAATTACAAATCGAAATGCATCATCTCTAAAATTGTACTATCCATTAGACTAATGAATTTTTCCTTTTTTTTTCTTAATGCTTAGAAGCTAAGCATTCTCATTTGATAGTATTAATTGCTATTGACTTAATTCATTACTGTAAATATCACAAATATTTGAAGCTGATGAAGTGAGAAAAATAATAAAAAAAAAGTAAAAAAATGAATAACAATTTTTTGGCTGCAAAATTTAAAAAAAAGTTGAAAAATTTTTATTTGAAAAGAAAATCTAGCTGATTTTTTTATTTGTTATTTTATTTAATGCAATTTATTCAAATTATTTTTTTTGCCTCATATTGAAATGATTTTGTCTTTTCTTTCTTTTTTTTTCTTCTAAAAATGAAGAAAAAAAAATTTGGAATTATTAGAAATTTACAACTTCACTTATACAGTAGCATATATCAAATTTTGTTAAAAAGAAAAAGTGAAACGAAAAAGAAATTTTTCAAATTTTTAAACTATTTGATATCTGTATATTGTTGATAATAATTTCTTTTTTATGCAAATAATTGATAATAACTGATAATGATTTCTCAGTTTGATAACACAATGAAGTATTCATCCACCGTATGATAAAATTGGATGATGGAACATTTGTGAATTGCAAATAAAGGATATACAGTAACGGATATTTTTGTTTATATCGTAACGAATATTTTCCCATATTTTAGCATTACTGTATCGTATCATTAAAATGCCATTTTTATGAATTATGCTGTTAGTTTGCTAATAAATTAGCTCACATTAATAAAAAATATTACATTTTCATTTTGTAATTTAACACTTATAATTATTATCTAAGTAATAAAATGTAAATTCAAATATTATCAAAAATGATAAGGAGGAATTCAAATGTAATCAAATCATGAATATACGAGAAGATTATTATTGAGAATAGTAAAAATTAATTTTAAAAATTATCACTAACAATAATTAGTTCAATGTTCTTTTTTCTCTCCCAAAATTTAAAAAAGTATCATATTTGTAAAACGTTTTAGTGAAGAAATTTTTCGTTAAATTTCACTTTCATCTAAAATATGCTTACTATTCAAATTTAAATATTTAATTCAATAGTTTTATTATCGATTGTTGCTTTCATTCTCGGGAAAAAATTGGTCAATCATCATTTTTGGCATGAAATTTTAATAAAAAATAAACAAACATATTTATCACAATTAGCATATCTTTCTATTGTTATCATTTCTGATTAATTATCGTTTTTATCAATATAATACGAGAAATAAAATGAGGGATTTTTGCTTTGTAACATTTTCTTTTCACAAGAAGATAAATAGATAGAATTTGATAAGGATGACAAAGCCAAATTACATATGGCATAACTTTCCCAAGAAAGTACTAATCGTTCGGTTCGTTGAATATTTACACCTCTTGAACTGGTATATCTTAAAATTCTCTAGCATTTATCATGTATGCTATTTGTCATCGATGAATGACAAATTGATGGGATGACGCAATTCTTTGTCATCCGTCTTACGACCGTCTTATGACTAAAACTATATACTACAAATATTCTCTCTCAGCGTATGTATATACATCCCTGTCCCTTAATTTGATATGTGTTATGCAAAAATTAGAATGATGTAATATTAATTGTTTTACAATACATTTAATCGCCAGAAACTTATTGGCATGAGGACATTCCATAAATTGTCATTTCATTTATTCGACTTTAAAAGCGGTCAAAAAAAAAAAAGAGAAAATTGATTAGCTTAATTGATCTGTTAACGATTAATTTGTGAATAATAATTATTATTTGATTATTAAGTGATGAAATTCGGCTTTAAGTTATTTGTGTATTTATAATTTGTTGTCAAATTTAAACTATTATCAGATGGGTTATTAATTAACAATTAATTTGTCTTTAATTAATATTAATTATTCACTCAATTGATAATTTATTCCTTATCCCTACCTTTTTTTCCTCATCAAAATTATAAATTTGTAAATGATAACCTAACACAATGGATTAATTTTAATCACAAATTATCAGCTGTAAAAATATTTGCTAATTATTTGATTAATTAAGCTTAGATTGTTCGTTTCCACTAAATATTTCATAAATATGTTTCCATTGAATCATAATTATGTTTAAATAACTATTCTCAAATACTAATTTTATTCTTTAATAGTTTTGATTGTGATAATTTTGAAGGAAAATAGAAAGATAAACAATTTAACAGAAAGAGAGGGGGGAAGAGAGAGAAAGGGAGAGGGAGAGAGAGAGAGAGGGAGAAAGTAAAAAAAAAATGGAAAATTCGTGATTTCAAAGTAATTAATTTCGGATGATTTGGTGTATTCGAGTAAAACTATAATTATAAATGAATGTTTTTTTGTCCTACTAACCATCTCGTTACAGTTCATTAGCTATATATTCTACCGGCACCTAAAGAACTTTTCATTATTCACCGCGGAAGATTATGGATAATCTTCACACAGGTCGTAATTAACGTATTAGTTAACATTTTCTATGCCCTGTATTCATTCCAATTTCCTCTCAGATAGCTCTCTTAAACATCCATCTAAATTGTACCTTTTAACCTTTTCATCACCTTTCAATCCCATAATCATTGATCAGAATAAGAAGTCTAATCTGTGCTTGTTCCTCTTAGTATGCTTAAAAAAAAAGAAGACGAAAAATGATACAATTTACAGATTTCAACAATTCAAGAAAATTAACACTAAAAATTAATAATTAATACCAATATATTATGGAATTATTTTAAGCAACGAAAAGAAAAAAAAATGCTAAAAATGGTTGGTTACTTTTTGAAATTTATTAAATCATATTAATAAGGCAAGAAAATAAATTTTTGTAAGCTAATAGTGGCGAAGTAAATAATTAATTAATAATTAATATCTTTATATTATGAAATTATTAATAAAGGTGTAAAAAAAATTCTTGTAAGAAATCTTAACAAACTAATATCATCGAAAATGTTGCTTTAACGGGGCGTTGTAATCAACAATTTGTAAAATAATTGATATGATTGATTGTCATACCTATGCGACAATTAATTGATACATGTAAAATTACCGGCAATATTACTTTAACGAAACGAAATATTGTAATTAACAATTTGGTAAATAATTAATATAACTGATTGTCATGCCTATGTGATGATTCATTGACATAGCTAACGTTATCGGAAATGTTATCTTACCGGAATTCTTGACCTAATAAACTAAAATGTCATCTGTTACCAATTATCAATTGTGTTAATAATGCGGGGAGAAAAAAAAAATTGGAAGAAAATCGGTTAAATAAACAAAAATTACACAACATTGAGATGTGTTAGAGTTAAAACTTGTCCAGATGGTCAACAGACTAATCTTTGACCAATGTGAAAAAGAAAAGCAAAAAAGAAGAATTCATAAATTTATATACTTAATTATTTTTTGGTATATTTTATTCAATAAATTATTTTAATTTTCACTGCAACTAATTGATATTTGTTTATAGTCACAAACTTACATAGCTTTAATTAAATTAAATTTCATTTATTTCTTCGTTTTTCTTTTTCTTTTTTTTGGATGTCAATTGTGTCTTTTTACTAATTAGCGATTAATAAGCAAATTGATTTGTTTACGAATAATTATTGTTGTTTATGAAAAGTTATGTGCAATAAAATGTGCTTAACGAGGAGTATATTAGCACTTCACACCGTATTAGACTTTTCACATCCCTGGCCAGTAGCAAAGTAGCAGTAGGAATGGAACAAAAGAGCTTGGGGGCTTATTAAAGGAAAAAGCACGATTGACTTAATGGCCTATAAGCTGGTCTGGCCATATGCAATTTCACACGGTAGTCATCCTTAGACTTCCCTCATCCCAGCCAATAATGTATGTAAAAGATGATGAGCTAATTTGAGGCCATCAATCAAGCAGGCTTACTTTGTTGACTAAAATATATAATAATAATAATAATTATCATTAATTATTATTATTATCAATTATTATTATTATTATTATTATTATTATTATTATTATTATTATTATTATTATTATTATTATTATTATTATTATTATTATCATTGCTATTATTATTATTATTAATTATTATTAATATTATCATCATTATTATTTACAAGATTGGTAATCTTATTCCTCGACATCATCCAGATTCTAGGATTTTAAGAAGCTGAAATTATACTTAAGAATCATATTTTGGTTTCTTATCCACAAAGTTCGAATTAGCATGAAGCTGTGATAAAACCATTCTTAATTTTTGTTAAAGTTCTTCAACCTTTGGTATCGGAAGCGTTGGAAATGTTTCCAGCCAAAGTACAACCAGGACCGCCTTTTGGATGACAGCGGCGCCTGAGCAGTAAAGGTCCTTCGATTTTGGTGCATTCACCGCAACGTCCGAATGATTCCGCTGCTGAAACTAACATTAGGAGGAAATTAAAATAGAATTCACAAAAAGAGATGGGAATGAAGGAATAAAGAGATTTAATGGACTGCTCTGTCCAAAGGAATAGAAACGTTGAAGTTGGAAAAAATAAGAGAAATAAGAAAATAATATAAAGCAGAGATCACAAAAAGTTGAAGGCAGTGTTATGTTAGAGAATGATAAAATTCGTAAACGATAACATTTCATAATAATGTCTGATATGATGTTGCATTATAATCATAAAATTGTAAGAATTGAATAGTTTTTTCTTCAGTAGTAATTTTTCTAGCTGCAATTAATGATGACTTGGGAAAGAATAAATTTGAAAAATTTGCAAACATCAGTAATTAAATCAGAGAAAATGGAGTTATTTGAAGATAAGATGTTAGAGGGATGAAAGACAGAGTTAATGATTTAATGGAATTGAGAAACTGACGAGTTGTTTTGCAGGAAGTGCATATGAAAGGTATGACACGCATCAATTCAAATTTTGGTTTCTTCCGATGTTCGTTGTAAACACCACAAACTTGTATTCCGTAGTCAATATCAGGATCGATGTGAAGTTGTAAATTTGTACTATTACCAGTTATCTTTAACTCATGCAATGATGCAATCGTCCATGATGCAAGTGGTGGTATACCCTAAAAAGTAACCCTCTTTTATTCCCTTTTTTTTTGTATTTTCTGAATTTTTGCATTTACTTTTAAGGGGATCATTTTATCATTTAAATTCCTTTTTATAATTTCATACGTTTACTTTCGATCTTTTCTACTACATTAAACTGATATCTAGACTAATCATCGGTCACTAAGCATGTCTCCTGCTTATCACAAAGTGATAATGTTGGCAAGTTCTGGATAGATATGAGAAAGCAGCAAAAGAAATATAATTGGAAATATTTAAAGATTCTTGGGTAAACAAATTCTGAAAGAATTCTGTTTTGTTCACTGTTAAACTTAAGCACTTTTCAAGAATCGCATATATAATTTACCTGCATTTTTGCTGGACCGTAACGAATGTGATAATAAAGTGGTATGCCGAAACCGTCCTGTGGTGACCACATAATCGTTGCATTACTTCCATAACCCCAAACATCAATAACGTCTGTACACTGTGGTGCAATTTCTAAAAATGACCAACCTTATAGATAGTTTTTCTCGAAGCTTATTTGCATCAAGTCAGAGGTCAGGATTTAAATTCTTGATAAAATGATTTAGGGATGGAGAAGTTTGAGGAAATTTTAAATAAATACATGACCATGTCTGCAAACTTCAAGGGTTGTCAATTTGTCACAGTCAAGCTCGAATGATTGTTGAATACTAAATGGTTCCAATCGAATGCACCGCGGTAGCATTTGTACCTCTGCCCAAACTCTACATTTACTGTCTAGCACTTCAGATGGCAACGATATCCGTAAACGGCCACCACCTTTCCTTAATTCCTAAAATTTGAATATAATTACTGTGCTTTTAAATTCAATCAGTTTAATTCCTATACCAAATTTCAGCATATCATTCATTTTTTGTATTTTTATTCTTTTCGTGCTGTGATTCTGAAGCTTAATTAATTTTTGACCAGTCCAAACAAAAAGTAAATCATTTATTTAAATATCCGATAAAGTAAAACTAACTACGGATGGTGATGGTAATTCCCCTTCCGGTGAATTGCACTGAAGCGGATAAATTGCCGGACCTTCATAGCCATATATATCCGCGTCCGTATAACCGGTTGGATTTTCCCACGAGATGTAAACAACTACTGTATCGTCATCCGCATTATACTTCGGTGATGCAGTTTGAATCTGAAATAAATAAAGAAAGCTTCGTACATCAATATGAGTATTTATGATGTTTCGCAAAATCTTAAGAAATGTAATTTCAAAAGATTGTAACATTACCATCATTTTTATTACGTTTTAGTAATCATTTTATCCGATACAAGCTGTCACATCCATACTAATTATGCACTCATTCAAGTTAGAACTTCAAATCATAAATTGATAAAAAAAAAGTGTGGTGAATTGTGCTTATCACATATTTTGGAAAAGTTGAGTGATCCTTGCTTGAGTACCTTATCGGGTGTTATAGCGAATGTAGGTAAATCAACCGGTATCACTCGAGGTCGGTAAACTAGCAACCAACGATCTGCTTCTTCATTTTTCAAAATTACAATTACACGAAACTGATAATCCCGACAGGCATCCTCGATTGTAAAAGTTATGTCTGGTGATAAGTTAACGCCCTGAAAACTATTGCCTTAATAATAATGGAATTATACTTCAATTATATACAAACAGTTATTTGCATGGAAAGAGAATCGAAGTAATCAATCGAATCAATCAGTCATAGAAAGAGAAATGTGGAAAAGTATTGCAAAGTAAATAACTTATAGTCAAACAGTAAGTAAGTAAATAAGCAACTGACAAACTAATTCAATAAAAAGTGAGCAAAATAGTTGGAAGGGGAATTTTTAAAAAAGTTGAGTGAGTTATGATGGATTTAGCATTACACAAGCTTATATGAGACATCAAAGTGAGAAACGAAATTTATTGTCGCCTCTTTTACAATAACCAACCGAAAGATACGTATGACAAATAATTTATTATTACATTATTTTATATATCATTTGTAAAGGATGCAAGTGATAAGTTTTCTGAGCTAAGCAGAATTTATACTCAGAATTCATACTTGGTATATTTGTAAGACTAAAATAGCTTAACCTGCATTTGATCGAATAATTTGAAATAAATAAAAAGATAGAAAGAATTGATATCAAAATGAATTAGGAATTAAGTAATATGAAACTTTGTTGAAATGGGAAAGTATTATAAAGTTAAGATAAGCATGGACTGTTTGTCTTTCATGCAAATTCATTCATATATTAATTTGCAGGCAAGTTGAATTATTTTTCAACTTTAATTTAGCTTTGCGTTCTGTGATTAAGAGGACTAAAAATCAAAACTAACAGCGAAAATCCAATTATCCGATGCAGTACTAACTGTCGAATATTCAAAAATGTACACAAAGGCATTAACATTGTTGTCATTCATTTGTATTCGAATCTTTCTTGAATCCAAATATTCCGTCTTCACCGGAAGGACATCATTTGTCATACTGTCTATAACAGATGTAAATAAGAAATTCATTGAAGAAGAATTTCCAATTTTATAAACTGGAAGAAAAATGTGACAAATGATACTTTTTGAAGTCAATGTTGCTGCCTTACAACTATTTGACTTTGATAATCCTTTTTAGATGAATGAAATTCTGAGGAAGAATTTCAGAAGCATCTCGTTCTCTGCTTTTTATCTTTTCCTTGAAGTTTAAAAAAAAAACCTTTCGAAATCATTTCTGCAAAGTAAATGGAAATGGAATTGCTAAAGCATACAAAATTGAAATTTCTGATTCAGTTATTTCAGCAGAAAAACAAATTTCATTTCATTAAACCAACAAATCTGCGCATTGCTGCTTCTTAATGACTTACTTTGAATGACACTTTCTTCCAAACTCATCGAGCATGACTTTTGATTGCTTATAGTACTACACTTACATCGTGTCGCATTTATCTGCAATTAAAGCTGTACTTAAGTGACAGGGATATTTGCACACTTTGTATTTGACCGATCGATAATGAAATGAAACGAAATTATTAGCAGTGACAAATCGTAATTCTGCACTGCTACATATTACATATGATTAAAGTGCACATGCAAATTGCATATTTTTCATCTTTCGAAGGAAAGAGAAGTAATAAGTCGATTAGCTTATATCTATAATATTTGCATATTGAGAAGACCAAGAATGAAATAGTCTCAGTGTGAAGGCAATGCGACACTTAAAATTTCAAAAAGTATTGTTTCTTGTTAAGCTTATTATAGCCGTTTAAACCATTTCTAAAGCTTTGCATTTAATCTCTGTTAATCACTTCCAAATGATATAAGAAGCATCCCTGATTCCCTTATTTTCCGTTTTTCTTATCACCGACCGGAACAGTATGATTGATACTATAATGAGCGGAGTATATCTTAGTAGGATTGGAGAAATGACCACAGGTAAATTTGAAAAACAAGTTATTCAAAGCTGTTTCGAAAATTTTTTTTTCCAATATGAAAACCATGGAGAAACAAAAATTTGGTCAAGGACATCAGCGGTAATTCAAGTTGTTGAGTAATCCTTAATAGTTTGCTAAACTCGTTTGACCTATATTTTATTCTGGTAACAATAAGATGGAAGGGTTACAAAGTTATTCATTGTTTGAAGAAGGTACCTCATATGCTATTGAGTGAGTCTTAAAGGATTATGTGACAATGAAATGGATATTTCATGACAATAAAAGAGAATTAAGTCAATCTTCAACGAAAATTAAAATAGCACACCATACACTCTCATACAATTTGGAATAATTTTTACAAAAAAAAAAGTTGAAATTTAATTGGCCTTTTCTTGTCTCCTTTTTTTTCAATTTCATGTTTGTTTAATATTATCACTGTAAGTAAAAGGTGAAATTTTTAGTTGTGATATTATTAACAGGCTTGAAAAAGAACAAAACTGCTTATTTTCGATGCATTTTTATCAGTTTCATTGTGATTGAGCCACATTGTTTAAAATTAATTGCTAATATCTGCAAGCAGGTAAGTAAATGGAAGTTATTCAGAGCTTGCTAAGTCTCAAAATTCTCATAAAAAGTTTAAATTATACGATGTGACAATGAAGAAAAGATTTTGATACAAGCAATGACTTTGGTTAAGAAAACATATCTAAAATGAAATTATATCAACGATACGATGAGGATTTCTTTGTTTCTTTTTCAGCATTATTTAAATTCATTATTGGTTTATATTTTCAAGATGAGTAGTTCCTTGAAGTTTTGAAGGATAAAGGATTTTGAAAAATTAAGAGGAGAAAGAAAGTTAAACGAAATGTGTTGAATGGTATATTCCCAACGGATAGAAACTTTTCCATATTTTGCGGGAAATGACATGTTGGTGATTATCATAAATTACAATCACTGTCAATCATTAATCAGCCATTTATATATCCCTGATGACCTGTAATTATCTCAACACCTCTTTCAAGAGCTAAGAGTCTTAGTCAGTTGAGCTTTTTTTTTTTTGCTTTAACACAACTTTTGAGTTGAAGTAAAAAAACATTTCGGTTTGAGGTGATACAGCAATGACATCAGTATCATTCATTACAAATCTCAGCCTTTACATCAAATACCAAATATCATCCATCGGAAATGTCTAATTAGTTAGGCCAATAAATTCAGCTATTCGTTTGCCTGCTTGTTTATTTTAGTTTTCTTTCTAGATTTATCTTTTTGCTTAATACGGTTAGAGGGAGTAAAGAGCCAATAATAAATAACTGACCAATCCAGTACTGAGACATTTTGTATAGCAATCAATTAAACACTTGGCTTGTCGACTTGTAACTCCACTTGTCATAGCCAAACAAGCCGAAAGAAGCAGGGCCAACAACAACAACATGGTTTCATCCAAATTCCACTGAAAACAGAAGAATTGGAGAGGTTTTAAATAACACTTTGAACAAATCCGCAAGAAATATAAATTGCTGGCAATTACGATTTTCTTATTAAAACGATGAAAATAGATTTTAAAAAAAGCGAAATGAATGAGAAAAAGGCAGTGATGGTCGATTTCAAAGCTGAGATAATTCAACCATGCTATTTCTTAAGTTTGGTACAGTATTGACGGAATTAATTATTTCAATGCTTAATATAACACACTTCAGATTAAGCAGAATGGAATCGACTCAAATAACATTGTATGTGAACAAGTAACAAATATGGCTAGAGTGTCCATGCAATTATTATTTTAGAAATATTTTTCAACCAAAGAAATGCTCAAACTAGAAGGAAAATGATCGATGAAGTAATTTCCGATATCGGAATATCCAGAGGTGGCAATACAACAAGATGACATGTCATATATAGTACTCTTGCCTCGATGGAAAATAATTTCGAAAATTTTTAGCAAATTAATTTCTCAGATATCTCTAATTTCAAGCAAAGTCCAGTTTGATTGTTGCCGTTAGATGTAAAAAAAAGAGAAAACAGCAAGGATGTCAGGAAAATTTATAACAAATTCAAGTTTGGAGGAAGCGAAATTTCACGAATATTTGGTGATAAACTTCAACAAAATTGAATTCTTAAATCAAATTTCGAAGAGGAAAAAATACATAAATTGTGATTGAATTATCGTTTGTCATTTGTACGGTAGAATATCCAGAAAAAAAAACGGAAAAACTTTCAGTACCGAATTACATTGCCTTTTTCTTTCTTTCTGTGAATTTTTGCATCGTTTTGCATATTCCTATATTTAGACAACTGCAAATTCTGCAACACTTTAACAGCCTCACGTATATCATACAGATAGCAAGCTTACAATGCTTTTCAAAACTGTTCATTTTTGGAAATAAACTTTGATAATATATGAAGTGGTGATAAAACCAGCGATAAATTACCGATTATCTATGAATGAATCCCAACAAAAAATAATAATAATAATTGTAGCATAAAATTTGAAGATTATGCGAAATGAATTAATTGTTGCAAATTAATTTTAAAAACATTGAATGATATTGTGTATCAAATGATAAACACTTTATCAACAATTTGTAATCCATCAGATTAATTCATTTGCTACAGAAATCCCACAATTCCTCTTTCGTGAAATGAAAAAATCTCCGACAGGAAATCAACGAAATTCTTTCATGAGATGAATTGTCAATTAATTGTATCGATTGTGGAAATCACTAATATCTTGTATTGGTACTTCAAGTAAATCGTCATGCCAAAGGCCTAATATTGTCTCACTTAGCCAATTTTAAGTCTTTAAAAAAGAATTCAGTTTTCTATTGGTTTGAAGTTTAAAGTGCATAAAGTGTGAGATTGAGAAATAACATAAGTTGATCGTTTCAAAAGAAACAGTATGACAACATACCTTTAAAGTTTTCGATTTCAGTCGTTTGGTAGCTTTATATATTCTTACTAATTGAAGATGTCAGGATTGGATTTGTATGAGACAGCAAAAGCATTTAACTTTTATTAGAAACTGGCCAAACAAAGGATGATAGATGATATGTTAGTGAACATGACCGTTTGATGATTAAAAAAAATATTAGATTTATTGACCTTTCCCAATAAACGAATCACCGATCAGTGGTTGACAAATAGGAGAATGGCAATAAATTTAACATTAAAATTTTCATCGAAAATTTCAAAAATTTCATTTAACCAAAATTTATTATCACAAAAATTCTGTTGATTTTTTTCTAAAATTTGTGTTGTTGTTGAGATTATTTGTAAAATTAAATTGAATTTCTCCTCATCAAAGAAGATGAAAAGAGTTTGCCTTCATTTTAGAGATCTATGAATATCACCACTCTCATTGCTCTCAGCTATTCCAACAACAGATTCATTAATGTCATTGGATTGGAAACGACGTTTCCTCTCCTTTTTATTCATGCAATAGCCGATGATACTGTGAAATTTTCTATTTGTACAATTTTACAAATCATAATCATTATAATCACACCAATAATTAGTACGCTTCATTAGGTTTTATCTTTTCGATAAATTCAATTTCAAAAAATTAAGATCTTACATCGAAAAATTTTTGGATAAAAAAACATTGAAAGCAATGATTATTTCACAAAGATAACGAAAAGTTCCATTTAATATTATCAATAATGGCACTATAAAGCCATCAAAACCGTAATTATTATAATCACTGCAATAATAATAAGGATAATTATTATTATCACAATCAGCAGCATTAGGGAACAAAGGATAAGTGTGATCCATTAGCCAAGAACTGTCTCATGACAGAAGTCTAAACGTCAAGCTTTTTATTTTATTAAAATAGGACTTCATACAGCCAATTACTACATCGTTCTTTTCATTAATTAATTACTAGTTTTATTAGTAATTACTGAATAGATTAAATAAGTTAGGGTGCTGTGCTACACTGTACGATGTCACTTAATTTTTGTTTAGCATCATATAACAGTGATAACATGACAAAGAGCTGGCCATTGTCAAAAATGAGAATCTAATAACAAATGTGAAAAGATCAAATGTAACAAAGTTTGAGATTGAATCTGAATATTTCGAGCAAAAAGATTCAAACCCTTAGCTATTTCTGTTTATTTATATTTTGACAACAAATACTTCCACTTCAAACAACTTTTTTGTCCTTCCATTCATGACGACCCCAATAATAAAAAGCCAAGAATTATAATTTATTTGACCTGAATTCGTCGCATTCAATCGAAAAGAAAATGAATAAATATATGAGAATTGAAGAAATAAAAGATGAAGAAATGACTAGAAATATTTTCTCTGTATCTTCTGGAAAAATTCAGGACTACGGGATCATACGACATCAATCTACATGCGCTGCGGAAAGTGGTTGTGCTTAAAAGATAATGGTCAGTGGTAAATAACATAAGGTATTTAAAATAATTGCACTATCAATGATGAATATAATTATCAAACAAAACCTATCGATTGATTAATAGAAATATGACATGAGAAGATGAAGACGAGAAAAACATGAAAGTGTTACTATTATCGTAGTGAAGTGGAAAAGCATGTAGCAAAATGATTGCGATTGCTGCCGAAGGCGGTCAAAGGAAATGGTCATACTATAATGTCCATCCTCTTTATTTATTGTCTAGAATTCTTTCATTTCTTTGGTTTCACTGCGTATGACCAGCATTCTTACTAGAAATGAAATGATTCAACGTGTAAGCAATACCGGTTTTATG